>NW_027042895.1:1800000-2072073 GCF_036884675.1 Scheffersomyces coipomensis | reverse complement strand
GCAGTAATAGCAGCAATATTGGCATTCTTTATTTCTTCAATCAAGTATGTTTTAGCAGTATTTGATGATGTTGAGGCGTAAGAATGACCAGCATGACAATAAAATCCATATACTTCAACAGCTTCTTTAATGGAATCTTCCGTCAATACCTTGGCTAAAGTTTGATTCAATCTTTCGGTATCGGCAATTAAACCAGCTCTATGAGTACCCATATCTATCTTAATGAACACTGACCACTTGTTAGTCCCTGGATTAGTTTTGTTGAAGTTAGCCAACACATCCAACTGTTCAATATCATCCAACATGATTCTTAAATGAGGAACAACATTACTGAATTCAGCCAATTCAGATAATCTCGACTTAACCACTGGTAAACTAAAGTGAACATCTATTATAAGTCCTGATTTCACCAATGGTAAGATATTCCAAGCTTCCATCATAGTAGACACAACTATCTTTTCAGTTTTGAATGGAACAGTGCCTAATTGCAACAAAGTACCTTCTAAAGTCTTATGGGTTTTAATATGGGCTCTGAAATTAGCATCAAGCTTTTTTGCATTCACAAGCATTTTGTTGCAATTCAGTTCGAATTTGGCCTTGTTGATAACAATAGATGGAGTTGGTAAATCTCTAAGAGGTTTCCCCTTATAACGTTGAAGTAATTCATCTTTGTTAGACGTAGTTGTTAACTGATATGGATATGAACTCATTGGTGCTAGTTTATTTTCTGTAGTGATCCTTGAAATCAAATAAACTAGATGCTTATCTTCAAATTATTAACTGAATTAAATAGTTTAGTTGAAAATTCAACATGCTTAAGCCCTCCACTGGACACTGCCCACTGAAATATTTTGCTGTATACACCTTAAAGTTATGCATGCGGCAAATCAGTCACCGATAAGCCGTTTGTCTCACGTTGGACCTAATAAATAAATATCTAAATAATAATTTTGATAATGATAATTATAATCACCTCATAGATATAATTGACCAATAACGAATGGTTATGATATGTACGATAAAGAACGATCACATAAATGAAAAAAAATAAAAAAAAATGAAAGGGAAAGTTGCCCTCCACCAGAAAATTATCCGTTCGGTGCCCTCCAGCAAAATCGGTTATTTTTAAAAAGGCTAATCCTAATCGGTTTGTGCCTCCAAATTAGGAAGTGCGGAATCTGATAAAAGCTTGAATATTTTCATGGGGGCAGCAGGGTTATAAATAGGTTAGATTGTATATGGCAAATTGATCCATAATGATTTTCACTTACCACATTATTATCAGATCATTTAATCAATGTATACTATTCAAGAAGATTACAGTTTTGCTGGAGGTGTTCCTTCTGCTCCTTATTCCATAGACAAATCAGTAATTGATAAGTTAGATCCTGTCTATGTAGAATTTTATAAGACTGCATTATCAAATAATCCAAATATACTTTATACTCATAGGGTTCCTTTGAAAGAAATTAGAGAAAGTGGTAATGTTATACCAGGTCAAACCCCATTAGTTGAAATGGAAAAGACTTTTGATATCAAAATTAATGATATAATCCCAGCTAGAGTATTTGTTCCCAAAGGTGAACCTCCAAAGGCAGGATTCCCTTGTTTCATATGGTTTCATGGTGGTGGTCATGTGCTAGGTAATATCAACACTGAAAATTCATTTTGTACCCATGTGGCTGATATGTCCAAAACTATAGTTATCTCAGTTGATTATAGATTAGCTCCAGAACATCCATTCCCTGCTGCTCCGGAAGATGCTTATGCTTCGTTATTATGGGTATATGAATCAGGATCGGGTATAGGCATAGATATTAATAAAATCACCATTGGAGGTTCGTCAGCTGGTGGTAATTTAGCAGCTGTAGTATGCCAAAAGTTTGTAAATGATCCAAAAACTACCAAATTACCTCCCATCAAATTACAAGTGTTAATTGTACCAGTGACAGATTGTACTACTACACCTAAAACCACCGAATCATGGAAGGAATTTGAATTCACTCCCCAGTTACCAGCTGAAAAGATGTTATGGTATCGTGCTTTATACTTGCCCAATGAATCAGACTTAACCAATCCAGAAGCATCTCCTTTATTTTATTCAGATGAAAGTTTTTCTAAAAATCCTCCTTGTCTTGTGGCTGTGGCAGAATGTGATGTTTTGAAGACTGAAGGTATTGAATATGGCAAAAAATTGGAAAAGAATGGAGTCAAGACCGAAATCAATGTTTATAAAGGTGTTCCACACCCTGTCATGGTTATGGATGCTGTTATAGATCAAGGTAGACAACTATTAAAAGACGTAACAAACGCTATCAAACAATCCGTTGTATAGTAAAAAAATCATTTTTTATATACGAATCTCTACATTAACATAATTTGTAATCAAAATTTTTATTAGATATTTATATTTTATATTTAGATTAATTTAAGTTCCAATCCAGTTGAATTAATCTCATTCACTTACAATTAATTATATGTACATAAATTTCTTTTAAAACATTATATATTCGTAAATTAAATATTAAAACAAATATTCAGCGTTAGAGATAGTCAATATAAAGACAAAAAATTATTAAAGACTATGTTTTATTTAGCATATTAAATACTTAGACTTTAAGTATTTGTTTAGAAGAATTATCACTGTGATCTTCAATATGAGCAGAAGTTAACTTTTCAGATGGAATATCACCAAAACCTCTTAAGTTAGCTTTTTCTTCATCACCGAAAACAATAGCAACATCTTCTAATGAGTAACCAAAAGTTTCGATATAGAAGAAATAGACAATGACGAATTCACAAGCAAGAATACAACAGTAGACAATATAGTATTTCCATTCAATGGCTTCCATAGCAACGGGGTTAACGAAACCGTTATAGACAACAATAACTTGTTGAGATAATTGGAAAATATTAAGACCTTTGGCTCTGTGAGAATATGGTAAGATTTCAGTAATATAAACATAAGGTAAACCATTAAGACCAAGATCATAACATAAATAATAAAGGAAAATCATAGCAAGAACACCGTTAGCTAATGATTTTTGTTCGAAATTTCTTTCTTGATTGATAGCAGAAAGAACAGTCCAAATAATATAAGTGACTAACATACCAGCAATAGAAGTTAATAATAAATGTCTTCTCTTGAATTTGTTAACAAGTAAAGCAGTACCCCAAGAAATAATCAAGTTATAGATCATTAAAACACCATTAATTTCTAATTGTTCTTTAGTTCCGGTTATACCAATGGAATCTAAAACCTTATTCAAATAGTAAGAGACTAAACCATTACCAGAAAGTTGCATTAACCAAGCAGTGAAGAAACAATAGAATAATCTTCTTCTAAATGATGGGATCTTGAAGAAATCAGTATATCTAGCAGTAGAATAAAGCTTTTCCATTTCTAAAGCAGTTTGAATTTCTTTAACTTCATAGTCAACTAATTTATAAGCACGTTCATCTTCATCATTACCACAATGATAGTAATGGAAAACCTTTTTAGCTTCTTCAATTCTACCTTTGGCAACTAAGTATCTTGGGGATTCTGGAACTAAGAAGAAGAAAAGAAGTTGGACAAATGGTAAGAAAGCTTGTAAATATGAAGGAATTTTCCAACAATAAGCACCATCGACATTTCTAGTACCATAAGTAACCCAAGCGGCAATAATAGCACCGAAATAATAGAAACTATTATAAACAGCAGTACTCGTTTCTCTATATTTTGGATAAGCTAATTCAGCAATTAAAGATGGAGCAGAAACAGCGGAGACACCGAAACCGAAACCAATAATAAGTCTGGAACATAAGAAGAAAGCATAATTATAAGAAGCACCTTGTAAGACAGCACCAATAACAGTAACAAAAGCAGAAACCATAATAGTATATTTTCTACCGAATCTATCAGAGAAATAAGAAGCAAATGGGAAACATAAAATAACACCAAAAGTATTACCATTAGAAAGAGCACCTAAAACAGAACCAGTTGGATTACCCATGGAATTTTTCCAAATCGATAAAGATTGTAAACCATTTAACATAGAACCATCATAACCATTATTAGTAGAAGTTAAAGTAGCTAAGAAAATAAAGAAATGTAAAACCCAGAAATGTTTATAAGTCCACCATGAGTTTGGAAGATAAAGATAATCATTAATATCTTCAGTATGAACATTAAGATGATCATCAGCACCTTTACTTGAAATAGAAACCGATTCACCATGGTGAAGGGCAGCGTCAACCTCTTTATCAGATGACATTATGATTGTGTGTGTATAATATTTTATAAGATGTAGTTGTCTATACTTACTAATAAAAAAAAAAGAAACTATATCATAAACCTAAATATTGAATAGGATATCGAAGTGTATTTATAATAAAATTTATGCCATATACTCATGGGGTGCATATCATAAGAATGAATGAAATACTACCCACAGATCTAGATATGTAGAGACAAAGAGAAGGGAGTGGGGAGGCGACCGGGGTCAGGGCGAATTATTATTTATTATTTAATTTCTAATTTAATTATTTTTCACCATATGTCAATAAAATTTTGATGATTACAGTTTACACCTAAAAGTTTATGCGAATTGGGAAAAACTGTATCAAACACACACAAAAAAAAAAAAAAATGATCCGACAGGAGATTTTAAAATTTTTTATTTTTTGAGACATACTAACAAAGTGGCTTTTGTGTAAGTAAAGTGGGGTAAACCAAAATTAATAATTAATCCTACTATTTTTTTTATTTTAGTTTAGGTTAAACTTTGAATTCGGAGAGATTCATACGTTAAGGTTTCAGTTTTAGGCAACGTGTCCGGCGTTATCATCAGCCGTTTCTTATAGCACTACTACTTTAGGCACTCGATCCTTACTGTAAATGATGATCACGGTTGAATCCATATTGTTAATGTATGGTATTGTTTTGAGGACCAGCAGCCTTTTTAAACCGTCATTCGTTTATACTATAGAGGTTATTCCTATGGTGACTCCGGTATCAACAAACTAAACTCTTAAACAATTCTATACTATGATCGAACAATATATACCAGCTACCAATGATGTTATACAGCAACAAGCTTTTACAATTACGAAGGAAAGATGCTTAAATGTTTCTCTAACGTCTCCCCCAGATCTTAGAATACGAAATCTTGTTTGCAACTATCGAAGGCTTCCGTTTGGGGAAATCTCCCCAAGGGACCGGATCGAGAAACCCAAGCGACGGATGGTTGGATAGTTCGACTTCAAGTTTAGGCGCGTCAAAGCATTGATGATCGTGAAGCTGATACTACCTTTTAAAGATAAGGTTAATCTAACTAATTTAGCTAGTACAGATTGCAATTAAAAAAAAATTCGCGCTAATTAATACTGTAAAAAATCATATGTTCGCAGCGACAAAACCACACTAGAAAAAATAAAAATAGCCAGGTCTCACTATGAAACACGAAAAAGGACTTATGATTTTGCATTTATTTTTTTCCATTGTATGTAGAATTCACACAAAAATGTCAGCAGTTCAAAATTATTTACCGGTACTTAAAATTTTCACTACGAAAACAATAAAATACTGTGTTGTGATTTACTGGAACTTTTACAGGTTACTTTACGTATTCATTTGTAAGGCATGGCTTAACTGAAACAATCATAACGAGGATTTCATTTATTAGGTATGTTCCCCCATCATTCATTCATTCATTCCTTGATTAATATTGAGGGGAATTTGCAGAATGGGGGTGGGGTACATGTTCGTAGTTAAGTATTTTGATAAAGACCTGTTGCTAACCAAATAAGTTCGTAATAACAAATATGCTTGCTTGTATCCCCCATATTTCATGATGGATAATTCTCGTAAAAACTTTTTTTTAAAAATTTTTCCTTCCTCATCCGGAAAAAAAGTCACTTTTCCCCATGATCCTACCCCACTCACCCCATCCTTGCATAAATTAAAGGATGAATTCCTCCTTTAGGAAAGGCCCCCCTAGAGTACTGACCTGTTTTCATGGTTCATTTCCAAATAAAGTAATCAATCCTTGAATTATTCCAGTCATTCTGCAATCAGGAAAATTAATTATACTTTTGACGTTTTGACGTTATTAATAATATAATCTCCTGCTAATTAATTGTTCAGTGGGGGAGGGGGAGGGGTCAGTTCGACGTGGTTTTTTTCCCTATCATATCTGGTGGTGGTTTCAAATTTGTTATTCTGTATTATAATGAATATCATAAATATAAACATGTTATAAAATGACCTCATATGACCTTAAATATCACGTTAAGACTATAGAGCTCATGTTACTTTGAAACGTTAAACTTTGGTTGAACCATTCATTGTTTCGTGATCATTGCTTCGTCTGATAGCATAGTTGAACCTCACTATTTTTTTTGAGGTTACAAAATCTGACGTCGTCCTTTTTTCCCTGGGAATCCCCCTCCTTTCACTGTAAATTTTTCCGAGAATCTCTCACAGATTAAATTTAAATTATTATAGCGATAAGTATTGGGAATATATAAATCAATATTTTTCCGGATCTAGTTTTTAAAATCATTTTTTCATCTCTTTTATAGTTAATCAGTCGAATTTATTTATTTATCTATTTGTTAGCTGTTTGCATATATCAATCAATTAGTAAATAACTAGACAAAATGAGTCCAATTAAAACTACAAGTTATCAAGAATTGGATATTGATTATTTAATTCAAGAATTAACTTTACCAGAAAAAATCTCCTTATTAGCTGGTAAAGATTTCTGGCATACTGTTCCAATTCCAAGATTAGGGTTACCTTCAATTAGAGTTTCTGATGGTCCAAATGGTATTAGAGGTACTAAATTTTTCAATAGTATTCCATCCAATTGTTTCCCATGTGGAACTGGGTTAGCTGCTACTTTCAATAAAGAATTATTAGTGGAAGCTGGTGAATTAATGGGTAAAGAAGCCAAAATGAAAGGTGCTTCTGTTATTTTAGGTCCAACTTGTAATATTGTTAGATCTCCATTAGGAGGTAGATCTTTTGAAAGTTATTCTGAAGATCCATTATTATCAGGTCATGCTGCTGCCAGTATTGTTAAAGGTATTCAAAATGAAAAAGTGGTTGCTTGTCTTAAACATTTTGTTTGTAATGATCAAGAAGATGATAGAAAAGCGGTTGATACTTTATTAACTGATAGAGCTTTCAGAGAAATTTATTTAAAACCTTTCCAAATTGCTATTAGAGATGTTAATCCACATGGTTTAATGACTTCTTATAATAAAGTTAATGGTGAACATGTTTCTCAAAGTAAACCTATTATTCAAGATATTTTAAGAAAAGAATTTAATTATGATGGTACTTTAATGTCTGATTGGTTTGGTACTTATTCAACTAAAGAAGCCTTGGATGCAGGATTGAATTTAGAAATGCCAGGTCCAACTAGATTTAGACAAGCTATTCAAACTCTTCATGCTGTTCAAGCTAATCAAATTAGTGAAGCTGTCATTGATGAAAATGTTCGTTATGTTTTAAAATTAGTTAATGAAGGGTTAAAAGCTCAAATTCCAGATGATGTTATTGAATCTGCTAACGAAGATCCAGCCGCTGGTGAATTATTAAGAAAAGTTGGTGATGAATCGATTGTCTTATTAAAGAATGAAAATAATATTTTACCATTATCCAAGACTGCTTTCAGAGGTCAAGAAAGAATCGCTGTTATTGGACCAAATGTTAAAGCTGCTCAAGATTCTGGTGGTGGTTCAGCTTCATTATCTGCTCGTTATAAAGTTACTCCATGGGAAGGTATTCAAAACAAAATTGAAGAAGGGGGTAATACTGTTTCATTAGAATACGCTTTAGGTGCTTTCTTAGATAGAAATTTACCTGATGTTGGTGATGTTTTAATTGATGAAAATGGTGAAAAAGGTATTGATGCTAGATTTTATAAACATGCACCAGGTTATAAAGGTGATAGACTTTTACTTGAAACTTATAAATTAACTACTTCCAAAGTTTTCCTTTCTGATTTTAAGAGTGATAGATTAGAACCAAATGATATTTTATTTTATGCTGATTTCACTGGTACTTTTATTCCTGATGAAACTGCTGAATATGAATTTGGTGCTTCATGTTTAGGTACTGCTCAAGTTTTCGTTGATGATGTTTTAATAGCTGATAACAAGACTAAACAAACTTCAGGAGATGCTTTCTTCTTAGGTATGGGTACTAGAGAAGAAAGAGGTTCAATTCAATTAGAAAAGGGTAAATCATATAATGTTAGATGTGAATTTGGTTCATCTCCAACCTATACTTTACCAGATGGACCAGTTGAAGCAGGTGGTGTTTATTTTGGTATTAGAATTAAATCTACTCCAGAAGCTGAAATCAAAAAAGCTGTTGCTTTAGCTCAAACTGTTGATAAAGTTGTTATTGTAGCTGGTCTTTCCAAAGAATGGGAATCTGAAGGGTTTGATAGAGCTGATATGGAAATCCCAGGTTATACCAATCAATTAATTGAAGAAATTGTTAAAGTCAATCCTAATGTTATTGTGGTTAATCAATCTGGTTCACCAGTTACTTTCCCATGGTTAGAAAAAGTTCCAGCTTTAGTTCATGCTTGGTATGGTGGTAATGAATTAGGTAATACTATTGCTGATGTTTTATTTGGAGATTATAATCCATCTGGTAAATTATCCATGACTTTCCCAAAGAGATTACAAGATAATCCATCTTATATTAACTTTGGTTCAACTAATGGACAAGTTTGGTATGGTGAAGATGTATTTGTGGGATATAGATATTATGAAAAAGTTGATGTAGAACCATTATATCCATTTGGTTATGGTTTATCATATACTAGTTTCAAATTCAGTGATTTAGCTGTTAAAGTGAATCATGATACTGTTAATATTAAAGTCGAAGTTACTAATACTGGTAAAGTTAAAGGAGCTGAAGTTGTTCAAGTATATATTCAACCATCTAATCCTCAAGTTAGTAGACCAGTTAAAGAATTAAAAGATTTCAACAAGGTTGAATTAGAAGTTGGAGAAACCAAAGTGGTTGAATTGAACATTAGTATTAAAGAAGCTACTTCTTATTATAATGGTTTCAAGCATGCTTGGCAATCAGATAAAGATGTTTATAAAGTCTTGGTGGGTAATAGTTCAAGTGATATTAGTGTTGAAGGTGAATTCACTACTAGTAAGACATTCAACTGGGTTGGTCTTTGATTGAAGCTTTTCTTTTATACACGCATATATATGTAAATGAATTGGTTTATAGATTTTATGAGTTTTAGTAAATATAACATAATAATAATAGTTAATTTAATATAATAGTTTAATTATGAATTGGTTATAATGGTATGGGGTTTGAAAAAATTGAAAAAAAGAAAGGAAAAAAAATGGGGTCATTTTTGTGTCATAAAATTGTCTTATCAGAGACAATAGAGAAATGAAATGATTCAATTTATATATCTCAAGAGTCATCTACGATGAGTTAGATTTAAAGTAAATATTATTTCATATATTATATTGTATCATCTATGCAATCGTGTATCATTAAAGAGGGTAAAAAACAAACAGTTTATAAATAAGAAAGTTAACGAATCAAATCAAATCAAATTAAGTCAAGTCTAATGTTTTAAATTAATATGGGGTTGTGGAGTAGTATTAGCATCCTTTTCATGTTCTTCTAAATATTTCTTCCATTCAGGTACAGGAGCTGGTTCTTTCTTTTGTAATTCAGCTTCATGAACACTAAGAAGTAAAGTACCTAATAATAATAACACTGTAAAAGCTTGAGCATAAACTCTGGCTTGCACTAATTTTTGAGCTCTAGTCATATATTGATCTCTATTAACTAATTTCCAAGATCCATATAATGAAGCAGCCCAAGCAACCACCACAGTTTCATATTTCTTTTCATTCAATTGATGAAGCATCTTTTCAGATACACTCAAGTTATTATATCTTAATAATTTTTCTTCTTCTTGCTTTTTAAAGTAATCTGATCTATAAGTTGAATTATCAAATTCAACAGAACCATCATCAGCAAAGAAAGCACCCATAGTAACAGTTGGCATGGCCCATAATGCAGTTTTAATGGAAGCATTGAATTGAGAATATCTAAGGGGTTGTTTGAATTTCAAATATCTAGTAAGACCAAAAGCAATCCCAGCACCAACAGCACATCCTTTTAATCCTTGAATAAGCACGAATCTACTATGAGCAGCTTTTTCTTCTTCGGAAATGATCTTCATGTTGTAATATGTTTTATTTGAATAAGTTAATGTAATTAATTGTTCACAAGTAGTGATGATTTACAATTGTAATTACATACCTAATAAGAATAGGAAATTTAGCAGCTATTTATATCAATGGTTGATTATATTCCGCGGGTTTTGTTTAGAACGGGGTTTGTATTTCCATCTCGTCACTGTAAAAAGAAAAGCGGAAGTGTCGTGGCCAAAAAAAAGAAATGTTTTTAGTGCGCCATTTATCAAAGTCCCTCTCTCCCTCTACAGTTACCGGATAACAGTTGAGACATGATCTGATATTTTTAATAAACTATTATTTATTTACTATTATTATGCATTGGGTTTGATTGTATTTGTGATAAGAGTTTAACTATACACAGTACTTTCAAAAGTTTAATTCAATTTAAGGCGAAAAAGAACATTCATAAACCATATGTATGGAATTTCTTACCCCGTTGAGGGAATTGGACTAGGATTAGGATTAGGATTAGGACTAGGACTAGGACTATGACTCGGACTCGTACTTTGACTTTGATTACTACTTCCACCTAAATGTTTATCTCTCATTTTCCGTCTCTTATTAATAAATAATAATTCACTATTAACCGGTGGATTAGACTTCGTATTAACGTTATTTCCTGTCCTTGATTTATTATTTTGTTGTGCATCTTCTTCTAATACTGATGCAATAGTGGCATTAGTACCTGAATAATATAAATCATCTTCTATTAATGTATCATTTCCCAAATAAAATATATCAGTTATTCTACCCACACTAAAAATTATTGATTTATATCCATATTTTTCCACCGAATTGATTTTTGACATAATTAATTCTGTATCCCGAAGTGAATTTGATAATGGAATTTGATAATTAATTAATTTCCCATCAATTAAAGTTATTATAAATCCTTCCCATACATCTTCAACCGTAATTGGTTTAAGTTGAGAATTGGATTTATCCAGTTTATTATATGCTCTTATATTTTTGGAATGTCGTGATCTTAATGACATTAATCCACTATTTTGAATTAGTTTATCAATATTTTGATTCCTCATTTTAATATCAGATTCATTAATAATTTCTTCATCAATTGTAGGAGTATCATCATCAGTTTGATCTTTACGTTTCAATCCAATAATCATATTAACATCAGTAAGCTCCCAACCAACTAATCCATTGAACCAATATTGATGCTCAGTAACAGCATTGAATCCAAGACATCTAATTTCTCTTGGATCTCTTTCCACTCTTAAACAAATATTATTTTTAGACCGTTTTAATTCAATTTTATAAGTATGAACAATTAAAGTTGGTGTATCATAATCTTCATATGCAATTGAAAATGATTGAATTGATGCACAACCACAAAATTTACAATGTGTAGGTTCCAGATGAGATACTCTAAACGTATTAGGTTTAAATCTTCCCACATTAAATTTCTTTAATACAATTCCACTTTGAACATCAACTAATTCAGCAACTTGATCTTTAACCACAACTATCATCCCCACAAAATCAACATTCATAACTGTTGCTTTATTTATCGAATATTTAGAATCTTTATTGGTTATTATAGGTTCTTGAACCACATTTAACGAAACTTCAGATCCAATAGTACTTAATTTCAGATTATAAACTGATCGAAAATCATTCGAATTTTGAGAATATTTATTATTCATGGATGACATTGGATTAACAGGTTGAACAAAATTAGGTCCTTGATTATAATGACCTTCCACAATGGGTAATTTTCTTAATCTCCAAGTATTATTTACTACTGTAGCAACTATAACATCAGAATTACTTAATTGACAAACAATTCTATCATTAATTCTTGGAGTTGTAACTTTCTTAGCTGAAGTTACAGTTAAATTCTCTTCATTGAGTCCATGGATACCAGCCATTAAATTCAATATCTTTGAACCTCCATCAACACAAGAAAATGTAACAAGATGTCCTGATTCTAATACAAGAATAAATTCAACTTTAATTAGTTCTCTTTCCATTTGTTCATAAGTTGGTTCATTTCTATTTCTTTCCCTTTGTTGTTCACTAAACGATTTCATACTTATAGGTGGAGGAGGGAAATTTCCATTGATTTGGGAATTCATTGATGCAATTGATGCATTACTATCTCTTCTTTCTAATGCTGTTGATGATCCCTTTTTCTTTTGGCCCTTTTTAAGAAGCATTTTTCTTGCTAACACCCCTGGTACAGTTTTTCTTCTGAAGAAATATTCAGATATTTTAAATTTCTTTAATTTAATAAGTTCAATAACTTCAGTAGGTAATTCTAATTCCCATTTAAAATTTAATTCTCTTCTTTCATAACATTTAATTAATCCATATTTGAAACAAATCAACATCACATAACTTCCATCATCACTAATTGATACATGATTTATAGGCCAAAATTCTTTACCTTCAAATGGACCTGATTCAACTTTTGATGAGATATTTATAGGTTCAGAAAGTGAAGATCCATTTAAGGGTGACCAAATTAAAATCTTTCTATCAAGACCAACAGTAATTACAAATGAAGTTTTGGAATTGGTGGCTATTTTAAGGACATCTAAAGAATGGCCATGAGTTGTATCTTTCTTTAATTCAACTGCATTGAAATATCGATTAACTTGTTCAAAATCAGCTTTTTCCAATGGTTTAGATCCATTTGTACTAGTCAGATTATTATTAACAGTAAGATTAAATGCAATTGAACTCAGAGCCACTATGAATAATAAAATTGATAATAATTCTAAATAATAAATAAAATTATTATTATTACTCCAAATTTTATTTTCACCTAATCTTATCATATCTTTTGAATTATTTAAAGTACTATAAGGAATGATTATAACCCAATGCATGAATATACCTAACAATTGAATTAACCCAATTGAGGTTAAAAATACTGCTGGTGTATTATATTCTTCTGAATAATTAATTCTTAAGAAAAATTGACCTAATTTATATCTTAAACTATTTCTATCAACATTAAATGTAGGATCTCTTTTTGAATGTAATAAATATGATGAAATTAAATTCCCTCCTTCAGAATCCAATGCTTTTTTATCTATATCTTCTTCGTCTTCTTCAGCTAAGAATTCAAGGTTTGAATTATTACTTTGTTGATGATAATTGATTATATCAGTTAAATCAAATCTTTTTAAATCAATGATGATAATTCCGGATAAATAAGCTAATTCTAATAAATATTCAAATATAAGACTTATGACAATAGATTGATTTAACAGGGATAATCTATGACTAATATATGTATAAAAATAACCATCAATATAATTAAATAATATAGTTGAACCCACCATATAAACTCCAAATAAACAAATTAAATTAAATAAAAGATTTTTTGATATTATAGGAGTACCATAAAATCCAGTATAAAGTTTGTATAATCTTTTATGAGGTTCTGATTCTGTCGTTGAATCAGAAAGAACTTTCACAGTAGTGAATAAATTTTTGGTTGAAAATATCATTATAGTAAAGATATAAGAACCTTTTGTAAATGGAGTCAGAGGTTCAAATATTAATCTCCAAGATTTATAACCATGTAAAGTGGTAACCACATTTATAGCGGCACAACTTGAGATTAATATCGCCACTAACCATCCTATTAATAAACCTATTACTGATCTTATTTTATGAGCATTTGCTAATGATAAATAGATATAGAATATGAAAGCAATCATTGAAGAATAAATCAACCAATTACTACTCCTTATGAATAATCTTATCCAAAAGGCAGCATTATTTTGAATAAGATAATATTGAATAAAACCTTTTAAACTTGAATTATGATCAGTATGAATAACATTATCTAATTGAATAGAATTATCATGTTGTAAATAATCAGTAATATGATTTTCTATCTTTATTTTAGTTGGATGAATGATAAAAATTCT
Organism: Scheffersomyces coipomensis; assembly: GCF_036884675.1. NCBI lineage: Eukaryota > Fungi > Ascomycota > Pichiomycetes > Serinales > Debaryomycetaceae > Scheffersomyces > Scheffersomyces coipomensis. The sequence continues at coordinate 2,057,923 of NW_027042895.1, read as the reverse complement.
TAAAGTTTTAGCATATTTAATTAAATGATTTGATTTTCGGATATCATCAACAAATAAAAAAGTTAATAAATTATTTAATTCATAATTTAAATATCTTATGATATAACTTTTAAAATTTCGATTTATTTTTGCATCTCCAACATATTTCGATTCAAATATTAAAGGACAACCTGAAAGAGGGGATATTAGGGTTATATTATCCGATTGGAATTGCTGGGTTAAATTTGATTGTAAATGATCAAGATTATGAAAGAATGAATAATCAAGAACAGTAGTGGCATCTTGAGATATGGTATCACTTTTTCGGGAGAGTATGAAACATGATAAAGTTTGATCATTTTGAAGGGATGAATAATGATTTAAATCATCTAATAAATTATGAATTATGGTATAAGATTTATCATGATTGAATTGAAAAGAATTAGCACCACCAAATTGATAAGCTAATTGAGAATTGATTTGTTTGATGGTGAAGTCATATACTACGCCATATGATAGAATGAAGATAAGTAAAGAAGGAATCAAGATTACTCTTCTTGGACTTGATAGTACAAATGATACAAACCTTATAACGTTTGAAAAATATTGGGATTTCAAACTCCGTAGTACTTTGTTTTGAGTATAAGTTATGATCATAGTTGATTGGATTGGATTAATATGAATGCAGTTGAAGTTGATGATAGTATTTATCCAATGTACAGTTGATATACTCTTAATAACGATTAACCATGGATAACGCTTTTGCTGTAAAAAAGGGAAAAACAAACACTGATAGAAAATGAAAGGAAGGGCAAGTTGAAGTGAGGGGGATGGTTGTTGATGTTGATATTGTTGGGGATGAATCCTCTTTTAAAGTGTCTATAAGAAGTGATGAGGCTTGTTCTGTCTATATACCAGGTGATTGATGGGATGGATGGGATGGATGGATTGATGGGATGATGGAATGGGAATGGAATGATTTGATGATATGATTTATATGGAGAATAGAATGACAGCTGAATTACAGTACAAACTAAAAATTATATCACGTTATCCAATAAAATGTTTAATCTCTCTCCGACAATTTTTTTTTGTCTGACTGTCTGTCTGACTGTCAGATGTTTCATTTTTAATTTTATTTTGTGTCTGTCTGTCTGATTTTAATTTAGTGTCTGTCTGGTTGGTGCGACTACATTTTAACTTTTTAAAGGAGATCCCATCCATCAACATCTTAAATTTGATGTACATACAGATAAACCCTATCCACTCTACATCATATCAATTCATTCATTATCAATTAATGATACTTCTTATTACAGTAGTAGTAACATATTAATAGAAAAAGAAAACAAAAAAAAAAAGAAAAAGAAAAAAAGAAATAAATATACATAACAACAACAACAACAACAACAACTAATATCTGGGGTTGTGGGTGTATCCTACTTGGCACCAAGACTACTTATATTTAATCCATTCATTTGTACAAGTAAATCATCAATTTTACCATCTAATAATCCATTTGCATAATCATCACGAGAACTTTGATCTAAATATTGTTGGATTTGAGCTAATCTTGAATAACCTTCAGTACAAAATTTTAATTGAATTTTAACTAATGCTTCAAATGATGGATCATAAAATGGAACTCTTAATGCAATTAATTGAGGTAATTCAGCTTTTAATTGTTCATTTAAATCATCATAAATCTCTTTAGCAACTTGTAATTCCTTTTCAGCTCTAGGTAATTTTCCAGCATCTTTAGCAGGTTTATCTATTAATCTTCTAACTTTAGATTTACATTGATCATAATCAGTCTTTTTATGAATTCTTTTCTTAATAGCTTCATCAATTTCATTAAAATATCCCGCAAATTTGGTTATAGGATCTAAAATAGTTTCTCTAAATGGTCCATCCATTTGTTTTACGGTTTCTTCATCAAATTCTCTAACACATTGTAAATATAATGTACCAACATTGGAATATAATGATGGGCCTTGTTTTGCTTCTTCATATAAATTAGATACAATTTCAGCAATGGTAACTTGTGATGCAGTAACTGCTCTTAAGGAATCTAAATATCCCTTCGATGACTTTTGTAAATTATTCCCTGCTGTCTTTAAAGTATTATATCTTCTTTCTTCTACATCAAAATCTTTATCCATAGTCTTATCAACATCCTTAACAAGAACGGAACCACCGGCACGATTGACAGCTTTTTTAAACCCTTCCCAAGACATGTCTATCTATGATGATTGATTATAAATTCTATGATTATCAATGTCAATTGATGTTGTATTAAATGGTGAAGTTGAATTAAAAATTTGTAATCCGCAATCTCCCTTATTCTTTCCCTCCTTCCATCTTCTCTGTTATAAAAATAGATCATTCAAAATTTTGAGTGGTGGTGACAAAGGTCGTGTGAATTGGTCACATTTTATTTACTGCTTAATTGACAAAAAGTTATAATGAATGCACTCTATTTGATTGATATTGATTCATTAATCAATACCAACTTGTATAATGAGCAGTGAAGACATTACAGAACAAGCTCATGTGGAATCAAATCCATCGTCTGTTGACACCAATGTATCCCATCACAGCATCAACACCGACAATAACAATAATAAACATTTAGGTAATCAAGAAATGATTGATGAAATAATGGAATTAAAATCAAATATAGCAAATATTATAAATACTATAAGAGATTCTAAAACTGTATGTCTGAAATATGAAAATGAAATTCAATACCTTCAAGAATATATTGGTACTTTGATGCAAAGTGAAGATTTGAAGAATAAGAATTAATTGATCATGTTATTATACTATGATTTGATTTGATTTGAACAAATCTTGATCATCTTATATGGATTGATTCAATTGATCCATCTAGATCATGTTATGATCAATTAATGATATCATCACTCAATATGATTAGTGATTAGTGGATTCTGAGTTTTTTTTAATGGGCTTAAATTCTTACTACTGCAAAAAACTTAGATTTTTTTGGCTGCCTTTTTTAAAAAAACTACACTTTCTTCCTTCTTCATCAATCTATCCCCATTTCCAGTCTAATCACACCAATCATGACTGATTCATCATTACTTAAGGATAGATCTTTCACATCTCATGATGAAAATGAAAATATCCATTATTTTTATGGTACTTCATCTAAAACTCCTGTTTTTACATCATCATCTTCTTCAGCAGCGGCTAAAATTAATCAATCAATCCCAATGAAAAGAATGAAGCCAAAATCATCAATTGAATTTTATAAAGGTTCTACTATTGATACTTTAAAGAAATTGAATGCTCAATCTTATGAAAATTTACCCTTGTCAACTTTAAAACCAATTAAACCTGCTATATTAGCTCGTCAAAGATTAGTTTCTTCATCTGTGATTCAAAATGCTATATTTAGAAGAGAACCATCAAATTATACTTCAACTACTGAGGATTTATTCTTTGAAGCTTCCCCAGTTCTTCCAATTAGTCCATCATTAGATAATCCCCTTATTCAAAATAATAAGATTATTGATGATAATACAAGTGAAGTTAAATATTTTCCATCTCTTTTAACTGAATCATATCCTCAAATTGTGGAAGTTGATCATAAACCTCATATGAGTGAACCATTAAGTAATAGTAAAGATAAATTATCTTTAGCCAGTATTAAATCAACTAGTGATGGAACTATTAATGCTTTCCCATTTTGTGATCCATGTTATACAAATGAACAATTAAATGAAGTTAAATTGATGAATATATTAAAGGAAGAAATTGATTTACTTGATATAAATGTTCAAAAATCTCCTGTATTTGAATATATTAAAAAATTATTATTTTATAAGCAACTTAATCAAGATCTGGCATGGAATATTATAGGTGATAAAGAATCAGAAGATGAACAAGAGAGCTTATTTGATTATGATTCTGATGATGATATTGAACAAGTTAGATGTTTATTATATGGTTAGATATATATTTATAGATTCGTATATAATGTTATGACTTGAAATGATTTGAAAATGAAAATAATTTAAACCCTGTAGATGAAGTTATAGAGTTGAGATCATGCTTTGTAATTTCCAATTTAGTAGTTTGTTGTTGTTGTTGTTGTAAGAGATTCGAATATATACTGGCACCAGTCCATGAACCTAAACAACTATTAGATGCAACCTTATATTCATTAGATTTAGTATCAAATTCTTCAATCATTCTCAATTTAAATCCAGGTATGTTCGATATCCCTCCTACCAATATCAAATTCTCTATAACTTCTCGTCGTATATGTATATCGAGATTATTTATGATTTGAGATACGGCATCAAAAAGAATTTCATTAATATATAATGATTCAATGATTTCATATCTGAATGAATTAGGAATCGACACACCTTCCATTATTTCAAATTGACTTGAATCATCTGATATAGTTTCTTTCCTCCTTACATAACAATACTTCATGATTAGATTCTCTATGAATTCAAAACTATCTGGCCCTTGAAGTAACTGGTCTATCTGTGGATCATTTAACCCACTTAAATACTCTGTCATTTTCAAATGCAACGATCTCCCACTGATAAGTTTATCTTCCCATGATTCAGATTTCATCACACTTCTGAAATCATATATTGGATGAACTTTAACACTATTCCATCCAAAATCTATCACAAGTCCATTTCGTTGTCCTGATGATATCACACTCATTTGTGGTTCTGGAACAAATACCAACGACTTGAATTGGAATTTCTCTAGGAGTATCTTCGATATTTGAAGTTTATGAACAGCAGATAATCGATTATCTACCACTAGGACTTTATAACGTTTCGGGTTTATCATTAATTCAACACTGAATATATCGAACAATAATTGATGAATCGTATTCTCATCAGATATACTTAACCCACCAAATGAATCAACACAAACGTATTTATAATTCTGTTTTTGATTCAACTTATGAAATTTCTTATATTTATTTTCATTAATTATTAAATTACTTTGCAATTGACGTTTCTGACTTATAGTTAATCCCACATTATTATTAAGATCAAACATATGAGATTCAATCACATTATCAGATGTTCCTCTCGTAGGATAATGATGAATAATTGGTTCAGTCCCATTACTTAGACCCACTCTGAGAAATCGACTACCTATGGATATCACAACATACGTCTCTGATGTTGCTGTAGTTTTCTTTACCATTAGATGATTGTCTATATTAGTTAGTTCTAATTAAATTTTATTATAGTGACGCGCTATATATATGTAAATACTGGCTACAAAAAAAGAAATGTGAACCCTCTATAAATTATCAAAATCATCATCATCAATATCCATAAACATTTCATCTGGTTGAGCTGATGCTTCAGGATCAAATTGAACAGTCTTAGGTTTATGTTTTTCTTGATACTCAAGAAGTTGTTCCATATTCCAAACTGATACCCCTTCCAGATCTTTTGGATTAGTAGGTTGTGCTAAACTACGTAAAAATTTCTTAGCAGTTGCTAATGCCATATCAGTTGATAAATTTGTATCTGAATCATTTAAAGCCTGGAAAATCCATTTAGGTAATTGCTTTTTCTTACCTAAGAATCTTCTATCGGCTAATACCATTACCCCGTAATCATCTTTCCCTCTTAAGACTCTACCCAAACATTGAGCTGCATGTCTCATAGCATCGAAAGATAAGAAATCATTTTCCCGAATTTGAAAATGATCCCTCATGAATTCCAATCTTGCCTTTAAGATTCTAGATTCAGTATATTGGAATGGAATACCAATCATTAGTACGGTTCTACCATAATGATGATCAAAATCAATACCTTCTGATACTTTCCCACGAGCAACAGAAAGTAAAACAGCTCCTCTGCCACTTGAGCATGCTTTTCTATAAGTTTCCAAAGCCAATGACGTTTCTTGAGCATCAGGAGTTTCAACTAAGATAAGTTTATATTTCCAAACTTCATCTAATACACCCATATTTTGCCACATTGAAATAATAGATTCCATATATAAATATGATGGAAAGAAAACTACCATTCCATCAGGAGTAATTTTGGCAAATTCAATTAATAAAGATCCATAATTTCTAACCACTGAAGGATCATTTCTAATTTCAAACTTTGAAGATATAGAAACTTGATCAGAACCTTTGGTTACAATCATTGGAAGAAATGATCTTCTTGCTAATGTCATAGCGTACGACTCCAGGACAACAGTTTCGAAATTTAACATTTTAGGATACATTTCTAATGGTGAAATCGTACCTGATGTGATAATAACTGATGAGAATCTCTCAAACACAGGTTTGATTGCTATAGAAGCATCCAAACATGTAAAATGTAATATAGGATTAGGAACAGTGGAACCTTCTGCTTCAAATGGTTCAAGAATCAATTGGAATCCAGTTTCATATGTTGACACCAAAGTAGCAAATGTGGCTATATCTTTTAACGCTGTAAAATCTTCAATTTCCGATAATTCCAATGTTCTTACTAATAAGGATAATCTTTCAGAACAGAATCGTAATGGTTTTCGATCTATAAATGTTAACTCTTTCAAATGTTGAAGGAAACTTACTGGAGTTTCACTAATAACATGCAATACTTTCATTCTTGTTTTTAAATATTCAATGAATCTTTTCAAAAATGAAATGAAATGTTCTGCCTTCCGTATATTTCCTGGAATAGCTTCATCCAATAAATCTTGAGGTAATATGGGATTACTCATAAATAATTCTTCTTCTCTGTCAATTTCTGCTTGTCTTAGACCCTCAACCAACTTTTCATATTCATTCTGTAATTTTTCACTATCTTGAGCTTTCATTTCATCTACCGCGTCTGCTAATTTATTAGCACCTCTTGTAGCTCTCTTTAACGTATCATCTGTCAAATCTAGTGATAATGATTCAATACAGACGTTATCGATATTATGCGCCTCATCGAATATAATGATACTTTCCTTTGATAATTCCTTAGAAACTCTTTCTGCAATCTTTGGATCCAATAAATAATGATATGAATAAATGATAATATTACAAAATGGAATCATTCTTCTGACTGTGAAATAGGGACATGTTCCTTGTTCTTTACAATACTTCAATAATGATTCGAATGAATAAACTCCTGTCGGTATAAGATCATGTTGATCTAATTCATTTAATTTTTCATGATATGTACAAAGGGAATTTAACTCATCCAGTTCATCAACGGTACCCTTTTGAATTTTCTCTTTCAATTGACCATTGGTAACTCTTCTACATTTTTCATCCACCACAATCCCTTTCCTTTCCTTTGAAATGGTTGGATGTAAACATAAATTCTTTCTACTTGTCAAACCTATCCCTCTAAAATCTTCAACATAACCTAATTCTTCAGATCTAAAATCCATTAAATTCTGCAATTCGATCAATGCTTTTTCAATTTCCGACATAGTACGGGAACAATACACAATCTTCCTATGTTCAGGATAATGCATTTGATAAGCTATAGTAAGTGATAATAATGAAACAGTCTTACCTGTTCCTGAAGGCATTTCTAGTACGGCATTCCCACCCACATCCAATGTCTTTTTAATATCACACATATAAGCATATTGCTCAGGATATATTTTAGGATAAGGAAATAGGACTGGCAAGTCATCTATAAAGAACTTCATCTTTTGTTATTCCTGTCAGCCAATGGTGATCTTTCTTCAACCGCTGCTGCTTCAATTACTAAACATATTTTACCCTTCAATTATTTTTTTTCAGTTAGTTATAGAGAGATCGCACCATACAAAAAAATCAGTGTCTGTCTGTCTAATAAATATACATTATGAGCTATGACTACTACTACTACTTACACATTAATTACCAAATTTACTTAATACTAAATCAGCTAACTTGGGGTAGATGATATCAGAAGTATTCCCACTAACAGTGTGAAGAACATTAGACTTCTGATAGTACTCCTTTAATGGGGCAAGCAGTTGGTTATAGAGCTCAAGTCTCTTTGTCACCACTTCAGCATTATCATCATCTCTTTTAGAAAGTGGTTCACCAGTTATATCATCTTTAAAGGGAACTTTAGGAGGATTATAATCTAAGTTGTACACCCTTCCACTTGGAGCATGAATCCAACGAGCTTCAATTCTATCAATGATAACTTTTTGATCCACATCTAATTCAACCACTAAATTTAAACTTGAAGTTTTAGCTCGTAAGACTTGTTCTAAAGTTGAAGCTTGCCCCACAGTTCTTGGAAATCCATCTAATAACCAGGTGGCATCTTTATGAAGCCAATTCCTATCATTGAGTTCACCTGTGATCAATTTAACCATTAAATCATCCGGCAAAAGTTTACCTTGCTTTATATATGATTGAATTTCATTGCCTAATTCGCTACCACCGGATATCTGTGATCTCAAGATATCTCCTGAAGAAATAGATGAAATGGATGGAAATTGCTTTAAAAGACGAGAAGTTAATGTTCCCTTACCAGCCCCTGGTGCCCCTAGTAACAATAAACGTAATGGTTTCACTAGAGACATGTAATTGATCAATACACAATAAAGAAACAAATATCCAATTTATCATATCTAAATTATGATATTTTAAATTTATTTACGAATCAGACCCGCGGTATCAAAAAAAATATTTGAGGTGAAACGGTTCACTAAATTAGTTAATTTATTTATTTAATTAGAGAATATTTGATTCGTAAACATTACAATACAGGTTTTATCGGTTCATTTAGTGATTTGATTTATTATTTATAATATACAAGGGAGATAATAACTAAATTAATTTACTCTTCATCTTCTGAATCGATTATTCGTCTTCTCTTTCTATTTCCATCCAGACTATCATTAGCTTCTTCAGAGGCTTCTTTATATCTCGAAGCTCCAGCTTCTTTCAATTGTTTCAAACGTTCAGCTCCTCTTTCGAATCTTTCTTCTTCTTCTTCGGCATCTTCTTCTTCTTCTTCCCCTTCTTCCTCTTCTTCATCTCTAGCTATGAAATCATCTTCATCATCATATTCATCTTCATCTTCAGCATATTGATCTTCAAAGGTTTCATAAGCATTTTCACGACTATATTGAGAACGAACAGCAGGACTATTGCCTCTTTCAAGTCTTTCTTCTTGCATTCTACGTTTTGATTCAAGTTGTCTTCTCATTTTCAATGTTTTTCTTTCATTTTCATCAGCCAATCTTTGTTTCAACATTGGATCATCATGAGTTATAGTACTAAGAATCTTTTCTTTCTTTTGTCTATCTTTAACTGCAGCAGTTAACTTTCTATGAGTGGATGTAAATGTTGATGCTGGTAAAAGATTAATAGTTTTATTAAGGGTGGAATCAAATTGTAAAATTTCAAGTGAATCATGAGTCTTCACTAAATAACTATCTATAGCGGGGATTTGTCTTACATCAAATAATTCATTCCCAATCTTTAATGATACAGATCCATCATCCCATTGCACAAAATGAGCATTTGATTGTTTTATAATTTCATCATTACCACTATTAGAATATCTCCATCTAATGGTGTTTTCATTACGTAATTTTTCATTAAGAGCTTGATTTCTAAGTTCCTTTTCAGTTAAACTTTCTTTAGATCTTTCAAGAGCACTTTCTTCAACTTTACTTTTAAAAAGGGCAGGATCAAAAGGACGAGCTTCAACATTTAAAAAAATTGGAACTTTAAGGGAATAAGTATCTTCTTCAGTAGGTGCTGCCTCAGCATGACGAGGTAAAGATATATCGATGTAATTCTTATCTCTGACATCCACTTCGTCTTCATCATCCTCATCTTCATCGTCATCACTACCTTTTGCTGGTTCATTATCTTCATCATTAACTTCTTGTTCTTCTTCCTCTTCTTCTTGTTCCCCAAATAAATCTTCTTCTTCTGCCTCTTCTACTTCACCCCCACTCAATGCCTCTCTTTCGGAATCTGACATTGTTTGTTATTTATATTTTGATTAAGTTTAGATTTGATTATCTTAAACGGTAGTACAATCGTAGCCCTTTGTCTTCTTTATTTGGGTGTGTTGAAAAATTGAACTTTTGATTATTTGAACTTTCGCACGACAAATATTACAGATATTTTTTTTGTATAGTGATATTCCATAATATATGGAAATTGTATATATTATATAACTTAATTATAAATACAAGGACAGAAGAGAAGAGAAAAGAGTTTGCTAACTCTTTTAAATTATAAATAATACTATATGCACTTTGAATGAGCGAATGGGAATTAAATTGACAGGAAATAATGAAGGAGAGTGAGGAAGTGAGAGTAATGGGGTATATATATATGTATGTGATTTGATATGATATGATTTGATTTGATTTATTTTATTCAATGTTGATCATTATCTTCACCACCAGTGGTATCAATTTCATTATCATCATCAGATATTTCAAACTCTTTTTTAGAAATTACAATAGGTTCTTTTGACAGTTTATTTTGATACCCAACTAAATCAACTTCAAATGGAGTTGAAGATAATGATTTACTATGATGTCTTTTCTTCACTTTTTGTTGTGATTGTGAATTTGGTACTTCTAATAAATCTTGTTCATTTTCAGGACTAGTTCCATTTTCTTTTTTTGTTTCAGTTGTAATATTTTCATTATGATTATTATTAATATAATCTTGAACTCCAGTTTCTAAACTAAATGATGAATCAGCTAAAAAATAATGAAAATATTGAATTAAAAATTCAACCACAGTTTGAGATAAAGCATATTCTTCAGGATTCATATCATGACTTGGATGAGATAAAATTGATGGTTGAAAAATAGCTGCTAAATTTCTTGATGACATTAAATTTACTTCAACTTCTAATCTAACCATTGATAAAAGATCAAGAATATATAATAATAATTGTTTTGAAGCAGGAGGTAATTCATCTATTAATTGTTTATATTCTTCAATGGCTGAAAGTACATCATTTTTAACTTTTTCATATTTTCTTTTTTGTTTAGTATGTTTTAATTTTTTATCTATAGCTAAATGTTCTGTACTTGATTCAATATTTCCTTCACTTTGAGTTATTGGGGGTTGAGGTTGAGATTGAAGTTCAGGTTGTTCAAACTTTGGTTGTGAAAGACCAGATGGAGAATTATCCAGAGATCCTTGGGTATCAGTAGTTATAATCTTTGGAGGATTTAAAATTTGAGGATTACTTGAATTATTTAATCTTCCAATATTTGCTTCTGTTAAAGGTTGAGAATCATTTTCATTTGAAGAAGATTCAACAATATTCTTTGATGTTATAGATGTATATGAAGTTGGTTTTTGAGAAAGATGTTTAAAATAATTACTTATTCTATGACGTTTTCTTAAAGGATCTCGAAATGATTCATACATATCAAGAGGTATTATTGGTTCTGGTAAAGCATTTAAATATCTTCTAAAGATTGAAGCAGCATCATGAACATTATAACCATCCCAACTTAAATTTTTACCAAAATCAGGTGGAGTATTAAAAATTAATTGTAATTCTTTAACTCTTTTTGATGAACCTCCAACTCTAAATATACCTTCAACACCTAAACCATTTTTTTTAAGATAAACCCCACATTTAGCCACAATTCTAGGAATTTGACCATATTCAGAATCATTTAAAACACTTGTAGAAGCAATAGTATTGGCGATTTCTAAAGGTACACCAAAATATTTACTATTTTGATCAACAAGAGGATTTTGTTGCAAAAATGAATCTCGATGTTGTCTTAAACTTGAAGATTTTTCCAGATGATTTAAAGAATTTGAACGTACTCTATTAACATTATTGGTTGATCTTGATTTATGATGTAAGAGAGGTCTTAAAAAATCTTGATGAGGAGGTGAAGTTGATGATTGATTTATATGATTATTATTATTAGTATTATTATTATTATTCGTATGAACTGATGATTGCAGTTGCGATAATTGAGGTAATAAGATAGTTATAGGCATTGATTTTGAAGGTGATTTTGATTCTGATTGACTATTTAGATCGTTATCACTAGTCACTTCGTTGACGCTATCGTTTGATAATAGATTACCTTTCTTTAAATTCTTGACCCAACCTATAATTGATCCACTAATATTGGGAGACAGGGAATGACTCATGGTTCAAAACAAGGCAACAAGCGGGTTGGCAGGGAGGCTGAGGGTAACTGGGGGGTGTAGTAATGATTGAAGTAGTCAACTATCTTTCCACTCTTCTGACTGTTGTCATGTATAAATCTCTATAAAGGTATTTTTGACGAACAAAGTATAAAAATTGAATGATTGTAATTGTGAAGTAATTTTTTTTTTTTTTTATCTCACTTTGGTTCAGTCGCACTTTGTAAATTTTTTTTTGTCTTTTTATTTTATTTTAAGACGTGTGGGTAAAATGTCTGACAAAATTATTTTTAGAAACGGCCTTGTTCCTGTATACAAGAAAGAAACAGACAAAAATTTACTGTTAAATTACTTACAGGAACGAACAGATACTTATATAAATAACGTTGACAACTTACGAGATGATGAAGATGATGATGTAGATTGATAAAGGGGAGAATTTAGGGAGATGTGTTAACAGAATAGAATAAAAAAGAAGGGAAGATGGCGGAAGAATGACCCTTTCATTTCAATTGAAATTTAGAAATGCTGAGTAAAATTGCTGTACATTAAGCTAACATTTAGGTAGATAGAGATAGCTAGATAGACGCTGCGGCGGGTTATCTTACACACTGATGTAATCTGATTATTATAATTGTTGATACTTCTATTTTTAAATCTCTTTATTTGTTTATCCTCCCTACAACATTTTATAACATATATTGTTTCAGTTATGTTGGTATTTATTGTAAACAATTATGTATGTCATTGTTAATTAGTTGCGTTCTCGATTCAAATCATTTCTTCCTTCCTTTGCCTTCATTCATCTCTTCCTCTCATTATTATGCATCTTTCGTTAAATAATTTTATAAATACTTGATTCCTTTGTTTAAATCCTTTTTTACACTTACAAACATCAATTTTAACCCCCTAATTCTTAATTCAGAGTTTTTTCTTATTATCTAGATTCTTAAAACCATGTAACCCTCTTCCTCTCCCCTATCAACTAAAGTTTGATCGTCAATCACTACTGGGTCATAAAATTATTTTAATTTATACCAATTAGGAAATAATGTCTATTTTAAGAAAAAATCAGAAAAAAAAATTATTTATAGATTAAATGGCCACAAAACCAAATCATCTTGCGGTCTGGATGTTTGGTGATCTCTCGTCTTTTTTTTTTTGGTTCTAGACCTTTCTTTGTCTTCAATTGTACAACTCAATTGCTATAATTAGATCGATAAATATATATATTAATACAAAAAGTATGATGATATATAAAGAGATGAGTTTTATATTAACACAATTTATAACAAAGAGTAAACACAGAATATTAAAAAAAAATTTATTATAATCAATAGGAAGAACTATGTAAAAAGAATACCCAAGCTAATACACTAGTATCATAAGCTTGGAACCGAAAAATCTAGGTTTTGTATATATGTTTTTTTTAGTTTAGTTTAATTTAATTTAATTTATATGATTGGACCTCTCTAAAGGAAGTAAACTAATGACATAGCAATAATTACAAAATTAACAATCAGCGGCATCAAGCTTGATCCTGAATTGATTTGATCTATGATACCAGTTTCTTGTGGAGCAGCAACACCAGCGCTACTACTACTCACAGCTGCAGTTGGTGCAACTTCAGCCTCTGGTTTGGTTTCTTTTTCTGGAACTCCAGCAGCTTCTCCCGATTTGGATTTAGCAGGAGCTTCAACTTCTCCAGATTTGGTTGGTTTAACTTCACCACCTTCTGTTTGTTGTTTACTCTTTGGTGATTCAGTTTCCTTGGTGATTTCTTCTTCATCTTCAAGAACAGTAGTTGGAACTCCATTTTCAGTCTTAGTCACTGTCTTACATTTGGTACATAAGGTCTTGGTCTTAGTAATAATCACATCAATGGTTTCAGTCTCAATATCAGTTTCAATTGGTTTCTTGGTAGTTACATTTGAACTTTGTTTAGTTGATGTTTGATTGGTGTAAGTGAAACTTTCTTCACAAGTAGTGGAAGTTTCAGTAACAACATTGGTGGTGGTAGTAAGAATAATTGAAGTTTCTGGATCAACAAGAGTTGGATCTTCGCTGGATTCAGCTGGGTCAGCTGGGTCAACAGATGATTCAATAGATGATTCAGTAGATGCAATCACTGAACTAGATTCATCACTTGGATCAACACTTTCGGTTGGAGCTGGATCTGAAGATGAGTCTTCTTCGCTTGGGTCAGCACTTGAAGTTGGTTCTGAGTTGGATGAAGTTTCTTCAACATCAGTAGCAGCAGCGGCATGATCTAAAGCATCAGAAACATAATCAGGTGGCATCCAGAATGGATCCCAAACACCAGCACTAGAACAAATAGAAGTAGCTAAACTTCTCATGGTAAGAACGTCAGCACCTTTACAAGCTTCAGCGACACATTCACCGATATCACCAGCAAACATTGGCATAATACATAAACATCCAGTATCCCAATATGGGCATGGAGTCTTACCAGTATCAGCAAACATACATGGTTTAGCACATTCTGGCATATCATCATAAATCTTATCAGCAAAACCATTAATGGAAGCGGTCTTATCAACAGGTGGATAAGTAGCCCATGGATTATCGGATTCTTCTGGAGCTTCAGTGGTTGGTGGTTGAGTTTCACTAGTAGCTTCTGGAACACTTGAAGATGGAGCTTCAGAAGTTGGATCAGCAGTTTCTTCAACATCAGTAGCAGATGCAGCAGATTCCAAAAGTTCGGAAACAGATGCAGGTGGTCTCCAGAATGGATCACCGACACCAGCAACTGAACAAGCTGAGGTGGCTAAGCTTCTCATTTCAAGGACATCATTTCCTCTACAAGCATCAGCTACACATTCACCGATTTCACCAGCAAACATTGGCATGACACATAAACATCCAGTATCCCAATATGGACATGGAGTTATACCGGTATCAGCAAACATACATGGTTTGGCACATTCAGGTAGTTCATCATAAATTCTATCAGCGAAACCATTAATAGAAGCAGTTCTGATGATAGAAGTAGTTGATGTTGATGTGGTTGTTGGAGCATCAGTAGTTGGTGGTTGAGTTGGTTCTTCGGTAGTTTCTTCGGTGGTTGGATCAGCAGTTTCTTCAACATCAGTGGCGGAAGCAGCAGATTCCAAAAGTTCAGAGACCGAAGCAGGTGGTCTCCAGAATGGATCACCAACACCAGCAACTGAACAAGCTGAGGTGGCTAAGCTTCTCATTTCAAGGACATCATTTCCTCTACAAGCATCAGCTACACATTCACCGATTTCACCAGCAAACATTGGCATGACACATAAACATCCAGTATCCCAATATGGACATGGAGTTATACCGGTATCAGCAAACATACATGGTTTGGCACATTCAGGTAATTCATCATAAATTCTATCAGCGAAACCATTAATAGAAGCAGTTCTAATAACAGAGGTAGTTGATGTTGATGTGGTTGTTGGAGCATCAGTAGTTGCTGGTTGAGTTGGTTCAGCAGTGGTTTCTTCAGTGTTTGGTTCAGGTTCTGGTTCTGGTTCAGTAGTTTCTGGAGTTGGTTCTGGAGTTTCTTCTGCATCAGTGGCAGATGCAGCTGAATCTAAAGCATCGGAAACTGCTTGAGGTGGCATCCAATAAGGATCCCAAACACCAGCACTAGAACAAATAGAAGTAGCTAAACTTCTCATGGTGAGGACATCGCCACCTTTACAAGCATCGGCCACACATTCACCAATTTCACCAGCAAACATTGGCATTATACATAAACATCCAGTATCCCAATACGGACATGGAGTCTTACCAGTATCAGCGAACATACATGGTTTAGCACATTCTGGCATATCATCGTAAATTCTATCAGCAAAACCGTTAATAGAAGCAGTTTTAGCTACTGATGGATAAGTAGCCCATGGATTATCTTCTTCAGTGGTTGGATCTGGAGCATCAGTTATAGTCTCGTCAGCTAAAGATACACCAAGAATGGCAAGAAGCACGAGTAGTTGAACTTTCATTGTAATTGTTCTTGATTGAAGATTTCAATCAAAAAAAATGACTATATAATTATCTAATTACATGGTGAAATATTTGCTTTTAAATAAGTTTTCTTCAACATTTTTATCAGATCATAGATCTAATACGAGCCGCCGGTTAATAGCTTAAATGTCCAATCACAGCATATTACCCCCAATGGTAAGGTCCAGCTCGGTGATGAAATTGATAAAAAAAATTTCTTAACTGTTGTATACTTTAAATAAATTTCTTGGTATTATATACGAAGTTCTCAAACAGTAAACAGTAACCTCCAAACTCGCTAAATTTTAAAGAACTACTGCATATTGAAAGCTCTAATATTTAGATTAGACGTTAATTAAAGGTTTAATTATAGCCAATGATAAATTAAATGGCCTTTTGGTTTGGATTTAGCTTATAATTCCTTGTAACAGTTTCTCTCTTTCTTCAAACAAGACGGTCAATTAAAATAGAAAATCTGTTGTGTCAAGAAACTAATTATTATCATTTTAGGGTCTATTCATGCAGTTTTGAGAAAATTTGCCGTAAAAAGCGATTTAGCAGCTCATTGTGTACAAATTAATTATTTAACTTTGTCTTAGCTCGATATATATTTTAATGCCCTATATTTTATGCCTATGAGAAAAAGTGCTCAAGAAAAGTTTGCAACCTTAATTTTTTTTTCTCAGGATCAACGGACATATCGAAATCAACTGGTCCGCTTCGGCACTATCGCAGTAGTAAGAGCTTTTCCATTTTTCTTAATTTCTTGGTAACTACTTATTTCCAACCGTTTAGAGGGAAAACTGGGAAACATTCAAGTCAGTTCTGTATAGTTTTGATTGGAAGTTACAGAACCAACACGAGATTTGCTTAAAATAAAACTTAGCATTACTGTTTAGCCATGGCAGTCAATCAAAATAAGACCACTTTATTCAAACAAAATGTAGGTACGGAGAAGATAAGCCGAGTGTACCTAACTGACATCCACAAATAGCATTTGGTCAATATCTGTCAAAAACATCTATGCTATTAATGGTTATAGATCAAATTGATAAAATTTCCATTGGATATAAAAAAGCAAAAGTAAGCGATATCTAATTCTTAAATTTTTCAAAATATTTGTCCGAAAATAGTGGTACAAGATATTAAATTAAAGTTTTCAATTATGTATATCTTTTCATAATATAGTTCTACAACATATCAACTATGGTTGCTGATGATATTTTTCAAACTCTGAAAGGGAATACGTTTTGTATGCGTATATGAGGGTTATTCTTTTTTACCACCTTAATGATATTTTTACTTGGTTGCAATTATGTGGCACCACACGTCGATTAAAATATAAACAACTGAGGTTTACCACTTTTTTTGAAAAGTTTACTTTCAATTTGCAATCGTAAAGTTAAATAGTGTAATCAACTTCTAGTAGACTGTGTGGATGAATAAATGGAAGCTAACTTGGTGAAGGTAAATTTTGATTTTATAACGCTGTGGTGGCTCATACAAAAAAAAAGTGTGTATAACTATTACGGTATAGAAAAGTGCTCATATAGTAGTAAGGGATATTACAAATGGTATTTAAATGATGATTTTCCCAAGTTTCATATGTTTGACCTTGTTGTTAGCGTATTACTACTTTGATAATAGTAATAAATCTTCAAATCAAATGCCAAATATTGTAAAAATTAGTTTACCTCAACTTGATTGGGGTTATAATGAATTAGAACCACATATTTCTGGTGCTATCAATGAAATTCATCACAAAAAGCATCATCAAACTTATGTTAATGGATTCAATGCTGCTTTAGATGATTTAGTAAAGGCTAATGAAGCTGGTGATGTTAAAGCTGCTATTCAAATTCAACAAAACATCAAATTCCATGGTGGTGGTCATACCAATCATGTTTTATTTTGGAAAAGTTTATCCCCTGTTAGTCAACATGGTGGTAAAGTTCCAGCGAAGGATTCTCCATTAGGTAAACAGATTATTGAACAGTATGGAAGTATTGAAAAGTTAATTGAAATTACCAATGCAAAATTAGCTAGTATTCAAGGTTCAGGTTGGGCGTTTATTGTTTACAATAAACAAAACGGAAATACTTTAGATGTTGTTACTACTTACAACCAAGATACTATTCTTGAACCATTGGTTCCTTTAGTGGCAATTGATGCTTGGGAACATGCCTATTATTTACAATATCAAAATGTTAAAGTTGACTATTTCAAGGCTATTTGGAATGTGATTAATTGGTCTGAAGCTGAAAAGAGATATATTACTAACTAGCAATTGTCTAGATTATAAATAATTATATTACTTTCATCTACTTATTCTGTAGTGTCTACTAGTGAAGCTTCTACTTCTATAGCTCTTTCTTGTTCTTTATTTGGCACATTCTTCTTCTGTACTTCAATCTAAAGTTTAAAATATAATTCGATTAGAGTAAACCCTTTTTTAGACGAGGTCATATTTAATATGACGAAATGGTAAGGTGCATTAAGGTATGATGATAATCCGTCGTGAGCTGTCCGACACCGAACTTCAAGTCTTCTTTAACGTGATTTTAAAACCTTATTATTTTTGTGGATGACATACAAATTTTTGCTGGGCCTTTCAAAAATTTATTTTTGACTGCGAAGTCATTCTAACGGTATTGATGAATTTCTAATTTTAATGCTACAACAATCATTTTTAAAAAATTTAAATGTATTTTATTATATGACATTAAGTGGTTTTGAGAGCAGATGTATAAAATCTAATCATTATTATAAATAAGTTTCGTAATATCATAAAGAAATTAGATAGCTGAATGACAAAACTTTATTAGACTGAAGCTTCTTCGACTTCAGCTTTACTTTCGTCATTAACAGAGTTTGAGTCAAGAGCACTTTGGAATGCATGTTGAGTTGGGATAAAGGATGGAGAGTTCCAAGCGTGTTTACATTTTTCATACATTTCATCGACATCTTCCAAGGATAACCCTTTAGTTTCGTAGACCATGGTGTAAATGAATAAGAAACCAAGAATGTTACAACCAGCCCAAATGAAGAAAACTTTACTTCCTAAGTCAGCATTACCTGGACCTGAATCAACCATGTAAGGTGTGGCATAAGCGATAGCGAAATTCCATAACCAGTTAGAAGCGGTGGAAAGAGCAATAGAAGGTTGTCTGACAGGTAAAGCGAATGATTCAGCAATAACAATCCAAGCACCAGGACCCCAGGTGGCGGCAAAGGCAGAAATAAAAGTACAAACAAAGGCAATCAAACATTTATTAGCAGCTTGAGAATGTTCACCTGCAGCAACACCAACGATAGCAACGATTAATTGAGAAACTGACATCACAATGGAACCTCCTAACAATAACTTTCTTCTACCAACAATTTCAACTAAAATAATACCTGGAATAGTGGAACCGAAGTTAACAATATTAGTAGCTAATTGAATAACAAAACTGTTTTCAATACCAGCTCTTTGGAAGAAATTAGTTCCATAGTAGAAAATAAAGTTAACACCAGTTAATTGTTGTAAAGCTTGAATGAAAACACCCATGGCTAATCTCTTTCTTTGACTGTTCTTATTGGCGAAAACAGATTTCCAGGATGAATCAGCAACTCTACTTTCATAATCAAAATTAGCTTTGATTTCTTCATATTCTTCAATTAAATCAGGGTGATCAAGTGGCAATTTTCTTAAAGTAGAAAGAGACTTTTTAGCTTTATCTTCTTGAGATTTTGAAACCCAGAATCTTGGAGTTTCTGGTAATAAAAGTAAACCTCCACCTAAGATAAGTGCCCATAAGAATTGAATAGCAATTGGAATTCTATAAGATCCAGAATCAGTTCTAGCATGACAGGCTTGGTTAACAACAGCAGCTAATAATAAACCAAGAGTAATGGCCCATTGATAACATGAGATAACAGCACCTCTAATCCATTTTGGAACAGTTTCGGCTTGATATAATGGAATAACAGCAGAAATTAAACCAACACCAAAACCAGCAATGACTCTTCCCACGCATAATAATGGGATGGCAGTAGCAATAGTTTGTAAAATAATACCAATATTGAAAATAACTAAAGATGAAATGATCAATGACCAACGACGACCAAGTCTATCTGATAAAATTGGGGCGGTAAGGGAACCAAAGAAAGTACCAGCAGATAAGATTGAGACAATCAAAGAACTTTCTGATGAAGTAAACTCTTGTTTATTAGCAGGAAATCTTTCTTTGACGTATTTCATAGCCATTATACCGGAGATGGTACCAGTATCATACCCGAAAAGGATACCACCAAAAGCAGCAAACATACCAACAAAGATCCCCATAGAGGTAGATCCAGCCTTCTTTTCACCAACATTAACGAATCTTTGAACGAGTTTATTATCTTCTAAACCCATTTTTAACTTTTATATAAATTGAACTTTATAGTTTTAATTAATGAACAAAAGAATATAAGGTCTGGATAATATACAGCGAAACCGAGTCAATTTATAGATTTCGTCTACGAAACAAACTTCAAGTCTTCGTAGTCTCTGTAAAGTGACAATTAGCATCCAAGAAAAAAAATATTGGTTTGGAGCTAAGACCTGGGGAAAGGGTAAATAATAAAGTTCAAACAATAGCTCTACAGGTGATGTTTTCTTGATTAGAATTTTTTTTATCACGATTTTTTAAATTTTACGCATATTAATATAAGGAATTTCATCTCATGTCGATTCAGTTTCTGGATTATCTATGTAGTCTGGTATCTACTATGTAAAGTTATGACGATCAATTTAAGGGCCAGCCAAATTCAGATGAGCTGCGAATTACAGTGAAAAAAAAAAGAATCAGGGAAGCAAAAAAAATAACGATCATCAAAGCCGTACCATACCAAATTAGTACGGCAACGCAGTACAGCCTCACAAAATAAGGTTTTTCGCGGGGTTGTTATTCGATTCAGGATTATTTATTATTAAAAGTTAAAACTAAGAATTATTCTACTCGTGTATAAAGGATAATCTCCCCACATTATGGCTTGGAAATCTTGTTAAAACGTCTTGATTCTTCCTATAGTTCAGTTACGAACGGAAGAACACGTAAGTCACTCCATACCAAGTATTTTTGTTAACCTTTCGAAGATCATAATAATGACAAGGTTCGAATATAGTGCCAGTACCTAGACAGACAGAACCGTACAAAGCCCGTATACGTTAATATTATTAAGGCATCCCCCACATACTTTAATAATTAATTAATCAGTTTAATCCAAAAATATATTTATTAATTTACAATTTGTCCGTTTTTGCAATTATTTGCTTGGCTCCCTTTTACAGCTAGATTTTTAAGGTTTTTCTTTAAGCAATAATTGAAATTATAACCTGTTAAAGTGTTATGAATTTTTACTACATTTTGTCACGAGCTAGGTTTCAACTCGTGATTCATAGTAAACTAACTATAATTATTCCAATAAATTTTGTTTGTTTTGTTTCTAAACTTAGCTCGGTATAAATAGCTATAGCCAAGAAAATTATTTTCTAATGGGAATGCAAATCAAGAAAACATATATTCTAAGAAATTCCGTTTTGTGTGTGGGGTAATGGGAATTATTCCAGAAATTTTTCCAACGTTAATCCGAATTCGAGATTTACCCTTTAACTGAAATTTCTTAGTTTGTGGTGGTATTAAATTATAATGCCAGCGATGGAATTACTATGGTTTTAATAAATAACTTTTAGTTGAATTCACACTTATGACGTGATTCTAGGAATTTCGTCTTGTTTCAATTTGTCCGTGAAATGTCATGAATAAAGAGGATTATCCGTTGGTAAAGTTTTGATGTCATAGAGCTGCTACAAATCTTTCCAATTTGATAAACCAAGTTTAACCTAATATGAAAAGGATCTAGGTTACACAACCAAGTTAGTTTTTTGGTATGAAGTCAAGTATTGAGTCCAATTAATTATGTCATAACTAACAAAACAATACAATTAGAGTCGAGAAAATATTCGACCAGAGTTACGTAATAGCTCTGACATTATTGTATTTCCCCTTCAAGTAATCTTACGAGATTGGGTATCTTATTATGGTTCAAGATGAAGCCCTGTTTCCATTATTTTTTTTTCATATCAAGGAACCGATTTTAAGCTAATCCAGCGTATTTTAAGATTCTTCAAATCTATTAATATGTTGTAGTCAGTCATATTACGTAAAGTATCAAATGATGATTTATCTAACATTCCTGAGAGAACAATGGTTGAAGGATCTTAGTTGTGCAGCCATTCGTAATGAGCAGCAATTCTTAAATTTCCTCCACTCGTCCCCCACCTCCCCTCACGCGCACATTTTTGTAGGTCCGCAACTTTGTATTAGTAAGAAATATAATTGCGCTATACAGATTTGAAAGGATATTTAAGGCTAATCAGTTGACATGTTTACACTGCAAGTGACTCAATTAATTGGCCAATACATATACACAAGATGACCAAGAAAGTTTTCATTACAGGTGCTACCGGTTACATTGGTGGTGAAGTATTATATCAATTATTGAATAATAAAGATACTGCAAATTTTGAGATTACTGCGCTAGTTAGGTCAGACAAGAAAGCTGCTAATTTAAAATCTAAGACCAAAAATAAAGTTAAAACAGTGATTGGAACTTTAGATGATATCGATTTAATTAAGGATCAAGCAGCTAGAAGTGACATCATTATTAATACAGCAGATGTTGATAACGTTCCAAGCGCTCAAGCAATTTCTGATGCTTTAGTTGCTTCCATTACTCCTAAAATTTTGATACACACTTCAGGTACGTCAATTCTTGGAGATGGGCTAGCTGCAAAGAAACCTCCTGCTATCAAGATTTATTCTGATTCTGAAAATATTGATGAAATCAATGCTCTTGATTCTAAACAACCACATCGTCCAGTTGATGAAATTGTCCTTGATATTCATGATAAAAATCCCAAGATCCAAACTGTTATTATTTGTCCTTCAACCATTTATGGAATTAGTAAAGGTTATGATAATATAATCTCCATTCAGATCCCATTCTTAATACGTTCAATTCTTAAATACAAGAAGGCATTTTCAGTTTACGATGGTAATTATATTTGGAGTCGTATCCATATTAAGGATTTAGGTGAGCTATACCAATTGCTATTAGTGTCCATTCTTACTAATAAACATGTTCCTATTAACAAAGAGGGGTATTACTTTGGTTCACTAACAACTAAGGATGTTCCAGGTAATGCCAAGCCAACTGATATTGAGCATACTTGGAGACAAATTTCTGAAGCCATTGGCCAAAAATTGTACGAAAGAAAGCTTATTTCGTCTCCAGAAGTTGAGGAGTTAGAACCAAGTAAAATCATCGATTTGACTGATGAAGAATTTGCTCCTTTTTATTGGGGTACAAATTCAAGAAGTAGAGGTGATAATGGGGTAAAATTTGGTTGGACACCAAAGTTTACTTCGAGAAAGGAATTCTTTGATTCGATTGATGACGATATTGATTACATCCTTAAACATGATTAGGAGGAAGAGATGTTTGTTTTAGCCTACGAGTTCACACTATTTCCTAAATTATTATGAATATATGTTTATTTTTTGACCTACCAACCGAATGATTCAGTATGTAAGTAGATCTCTTCTATGTACGAATGATTATAATCATTATTAAAAATTAATGCTTGTAAGTTTGAAACAGCAGCACTTACTTGAGCTTTCATGGATTCACTTCCTGAGGAGACAATGAAATTTCTTCTCAGTAAACTTCCTTTAAGATCTTCTACTAATCTTGTAATGGAAGGTTTGAAAGGAAGAATATTAATATCAAGATCTGGAATATCAGAATCAGATTCGGAATTTTCAATGTATTGTTCAACATCATCGATGTTAGATAATTCAATACCATCTTTTACATCCTTACCACTTAAGTTTTCGTCCCCATCCCTTGATATATAAATTGTTATTCTGATTTTATCACCAGCAATATTTTTACACTTGGTTAATTCATCTTTAATCCAATTAATATTATCTTTATGTCTCACAATCCAAACAAAGTCAATCAATTGAGTGACAACTCTTTTATTTGATGTTTGACTCTCTTTGATCTCATTAGCCATGAATAACAAGAAAGGAAGAGTAGCAGTAACACCACTTCCAGATGCTAATAAGATGATTCTGTCGAAAGCTGTTGGATCTCTTGTAGTTCCACCATATGGACCATCAATATAGACTTTCTTTTCCTTGACCACAAACTCATCTAATTCATCATAAATCTTTTTAGTTAAACCCTTTTTAGGAACAATTAAGAACTTCATTTCTTTCAGATCATTATCAATCATAGAAGCTATTGAAAATGGATGATTATCTAAGATTCTGGATCCCACAAACCTTAAGAAACAATGTTGACCTGGTTTCCATTTATAACCTTTTGTATTAGCGATTGAGATTTGATAAGCATTATCGGATAATTTTAAAAGTTTAGCAATTCTTGGTCTTAAGAATAAAGTATTTGGCTTAAATGCAGTCTTGACAAGAGCTCTATAAATAAGTTGACTCGCCCAGAAACCTAAAGCTCCCCACATATAATCATCATAATTTAAAGTTTTATTAATGTGCCAAATCAAAGTACCAAAATATGCAATACCAAATAACCAATGGGCATGTAAGAAAAATTCATAACAAATTTTTCTAAACCAAGCTTTTGATGCTATGACCAACCATCCCAAGATAATGAGAGGTGGAATACCACTATAGAATTGGAAATCGGTAGTAAATTGATATCTTAAATTACTAGTACCACCTTCAACTAATGGTTGATAAATGAATGGAATAGTATGAATAACTGATAATACAAAACAAGCAACTCCAACGAATTGATGATATTGATTTAATTTTTCATAACTGATACCAGTTAAAAATGTAATCATATTAGCTTTACCAGCTAATATATAAATAAAAGGAGTTAAAGCACCTGCCATGATACCAGATCTAACTGCCAATGGTGGAGATCCAAACCCAAAACAACCTCTATACCAAAAATGAGGAACTAAAGAATAACAAAATAAATATACCGAAGATAAAAACATGAACAAAGTTGATCCCAAAGATGGAGGTAATGATGTGAAATAACTTATTCTAGCTGGTATCTGTTTATAACCTAAGTATCTTGAATAAGCCACAAATACATCAATAAACGGACTTATTACATTGACTCTATTCCTTTTATAACTGAAGTCTCTGTACAAGTACCATAAATGCTTGACTAAAGCACAACCGATCACAGCAGCTCCGAAATAGACCGTATAATAACCATACTTACCTTGAGCCATCCATGCTACTTCTGTCTGCAGTACTGTTCCAGCAGCAGTGTATTCAGCTGAAGTCATGTCCTTAAGACAGTCCATGCCTTCATATTCAACACCTCTTTTAAACATGGTTTACGACCTTTAGAGACCAAGAAAAAAAATTCAACCTACTCTAATAAATCCAATCAACACTCTTCAAATTATCATCAAGCTAGATCTAAACTCAACCTTATATTTATATATATATAGCTTGAACTGAGATCTGATAATTTTTTTTCGTTTTTTTCGCACGAGCAACTTGCAATTACCGCTTTGGGACATGGCAATTTGCTCACTCATAAAACAGTGAGAGTTAAAAACCCCAAATAGAAGATATTTGCTCATATATTTGCAATCTAATTATATTATTAATAAGTAAATCAAATTGACTCATTTTAAAAGGCGTATGAGGAATGATTAACCAGATCTTGGTTATATATATTGCTCATTTTTAATCAATGCTAGGGTTTAATTTGCTCTCTTTTACGGATAATACAGGAGATCGATAATTTGGAATAAATCATATATATATTAACCGCATAACTCTATCTGAATGTTATGCGTTACAAGTACATAAAAAAATACCATAAGCTTAAAACCCCTCAGTGATTGACTACAAATACAGTCAATTGTGAGTTGTTTTATGAGCCTTAAAGAATAAGATTCTCTATAAAAACTGCTGTAAAAGTACAACTCATCTAAGAACAGATAGGTGAAGTTAAACCAATTGTCCAATTATATGATCCTAAGATCAATACAATAACAGCAAAACTCCCCAAGATTGAGAACATTCCATATCTATAGGAATGTAAAGTTCTCAAACCAAATAATTCAACTACGAATGTACTCACCGTAGTCAATGCACCACAAAATCCATCATCTAAGCCAATTAAAACATGGCAAGTTATAAGATTAACCGTTATGCCTTTACCTCTAGCCAATAAGGTAAAGATAGTAAGTAGCAAAGTACCGCCGAAATTTGCGGTAAATGTTCCCAATGGGAAATTCTTTACTTTTGAATTTAAATATTTTGATAAATAAAATCGAAGTAAAGCTCCAAATGGAGCAAAAAGTACAGCAAAAGTCCATGACCGCCATTCTTTTTTAACACCAATTAAAACACAATCAACAATAAAAGCTATGATTCCAATTATAATCGACAGCTTTTCAAGGATTTTATATTGAGCTCTGGTCAAGGTCGGAACATATTCATCAAATACTTCGACAAGATGTCTTCCAATATGAAAACCAGCACCAGATAATCCAAATTGAATACAAATAACAGCAAGAAATTCCATAATTCCATATGCTGCATTAGGATAATTATAATAAACTCCAATTTCAGTGTTAGCAGCTTTATTAAATGCTTCCAACATTGCAGTTGAGAATGATGAAAATGTACCACAGAATCCGGTGGTTAACCCCGTATAAAATGGAATGGAAGCTTTATTAGGATACTCTGATCCATGAACTTCTAATAGAATATCCCAAGTCCTTGAACTATTGACAGCTATACCCATGACAATACAAGCTCCAAAATTAGCCCAAAGAACTCCACTTAAATAAGAACCATCATAAGTAGTTAAAACCATAATTCCCTTACGAGCTAATACACCCCATATAGCACCATTAACGATATTAAGTAGTACAGAATAATACTTATGACCCTTTTCAAGCGCTACACGATGATATCGAATAGGCTCTGATCTTATGGGTTTCTCGTCAACGTTAAATCCCTCAGGTAATGATTGTTGAAGTGACTCTGCTTCCAATTCCTGAAGCTCATCTTCAACGGTTCTCCTCCGATTCAAAGTGGTAGAAGTATCGGACAGACCCTCGTTAAACTGCTCCATATCGGCAGCGACATGTTCCATTGTATCACTCATTCTGGATTTCTTCTGCATTATCTATTTGAGTTGTTTCCATCTGATATAGTCAAACGTTGATAACCAGCACTATGACAAAGTAAGTCATGATGATGGTCTTTTTGACATATTTACACTCACGCATTTTTTTTTTGTTTGTGTCGTAAACAAGGAAACCAAAAAAAGAAAAATGATGATTGTTTTTTTTTTCTCTTTAACCAGGACTCAGACAGTCTTGGAGAAATCCACTTGCAACCAACCCATAATTATTGCTTCAGATAGGTGAATAAGTAGATACTATGTACTTGCGTACGCTTGTGGCTATACTTCTATGTATAGTGCGAGTTCTAGCGAAAACAACAACTAGTACGACGAAGGTGGAAACTCCTACCACCACGTCATTAGACCCCACAGAAACACCATCAACCATTATCGATATACTATCATCACAAGCACAATATTCATACTTTTTACGACATCTTCAACGAAATGGTATGGTACCCATCATCAATAGCTTACATGATATAACGTTGTTGGCTCCTGTGAATCTGGCATTTTCATCATTAGAAGCCATTAAACAACTAGACAATAATCAATTATTAAGATATATTGTAAATCAAAAGTTCAGAGTCGGTTATCTAGATGATAATGAAGTCTATTTCAATACATTATATAGGATGCTGGCTGAAAAGAACTATTCTATTAGTATCATACCTGATTTTGAAACATTTGAATACGTGGTTGATAATGTATCTGCCATCATAGATCCGGATATTTACGCCAAACATCAACATTCTTTTATTCAAGGTATCGAACATTTACTTCCCCAAAAATCAACTATATGTGATATATTACTTGATGATTCGACTTATCAATTGGATGGACAAAATATATCTTTTATAAAACAATTATTTCAACTGATCTTTTTAGATGAAGAAGAATTCTTTATTGAAGGTAAAAAGAAGAAAAAGAAGAAGGAATATAAACCTCCAAAGGAAGTCTTTCCTGATACTTGTGAAAGCTTCTTTTCTAATACTAGATCCTTATTAATCCCTAGTGATGAATTCATCAATGATTCATTAACTGAGATTGAAAGAAGATACTATCTTTCATCATTTCATTCCCTTAATAGTACCAAATTCTCAACTACTGATGAAGCCTTCCTCGAAGTCAAAACAGATATTTTCTCCCTCCTTCGTCATATCATGTTGAAAGACTTGGTATATGGTACCAACGGTACCGCCACAAAAAAACTGCATGAATCTCTTGCTGAAGATTCAAAGTATAAAATCCATTTAAATCAAACATCAATAATAATTAATGACAAACTTACGAGTAGTACTTCATACCTTGCTTCGGATGGAGTAGTACATATATTTAATAATGAAGCAACCACAAAAGTATCAAAAGACAATTCCAAATTCTTTCAAGCTTTGAATATCCCAACTGTTGATATTATCCCTAGAAAAGCACTTTATGCTTTACATTTTTCCAATTTTGTGAAGGAATTAAATTTCAGATCATTGGATTATTTAATTGATGGCTCTGTCGCTAATCAAACATTATTCATAGAACGTGATCAAAAAGATGATATTGAAGAAGATGATGACAATGATGATGGAGAAAGTGTCAACGTATATTCCTTCAGTTCAAAACAGAATTTACTTTATCAATTTGCTGATGAACCAGTTGATTTAACTACGGTTGAAGCTGAATCAGATGGGAATCATCAATTATTAAATTCGAAACTTTGCTCAAAAAAGAGAGTCGGAGGTTGTTTTAAATTGAAATTATCAGTATCCAATATCAAAGGTGAAAATGTTACAACCTTAAATGATGATATCGGCGTTATAGATATTCCAATGCCTCTTGGTAATAATAGTTTTGTTTACGTGACAGATTCAGAAATCACATCCCCAGTATCTTTCAAACACTCTGTAGGTGATTTAATGTCAGATGGTGCTATACATAGACATTTAGAACACATTAAAATTGATCAAAAGACTTGTCTTACCACATTACAATATCTCAATGATTTTGATATGTATTCATTAAATGAAAATGGTAAAGGTTATTCCGTATTTTTACCATGTGGTAGAAACATAAAAAATTCAAAAGGATCATGGAAAGATCTTGGATTGATCTTGAATTATTTAGAAGCTAATCCTTTATTATTCAAAGATTTATTGAAAGGGATGTTCATTGAAGATACTATTTATTCTAATTTTGGACTCAATCATAAAGATCGACAAATGGTCCATTCATCAAATCTAAATGGTGATCTAGTCAATATTGAAAACTATCAATATGACGGAGGTTTCAATCATATGATTAGATTAAATAATACCAAAGTATCCTTGCCTATAAATTCCGATATCTTATTCAATCAAGGGGTGATTCATATCATCAATGAAGTTTTATTACCTGAAAGTTTTTCGATTCCATTTGCAGATTTGGCTAAAACAACCATGGATATGAATTATCCTGATTACTCGATTGTGAATCTTATTGAAATGTTTCCAAAATTAAGTAAAGCGTTGGGTTTCCATGGGGAAGCGCATAGTACAAATCAATACTCCTTACTTATCCCGAGTCCAGAGTCCTTGAAGGATTTTAATATCACTACTAGTTTCACCAAGTTATATGATTTCCTTGAATTGCATTTGATTCCAAATAAAGAAATCGGAAACTTGATTGATTGTATCAACGATAATTCTCCTCAACTTAATTCCACTGGTTATGTTGTGAATACAAATCTCACTAATGCTACCATGGTATGTATCCGAGATCATAAAAATGATAAAGTTTATTTACAATTACATAAGCTCAACAATCATAATTCGTCAGATTTCAATGCTCTTTCATATAACAAAGATCATGAAGTTAGATTATTAAATCATGGTTGTACTTCATTAAACCAATCATCAGCTTCATGTGTATTTTTGATTGAAAAGCCATTGAACTTAAAATGGATTGAAGATCCTGATGATGATAATTTCCTTCATATTCATCTTGGATTTATTAGTGTCGGAGTTGGTATAATCCTTGGTTTGGCCATGTTTGGCATGGTAATGCTTGGTGCTATCTATTGTTTAGGTAATAATAGAAGGAAATTTGGTGAACCTTTATCCCAATATGATAATGATTCTATGTTCCCTAGAAGCGAATCTACATTTATGCCAGTATTAACTGACGATGATAGTGAAGATTTCGATAGAGGTTTTGACATTGGTTATGAAACAGACTTGGATATGTTAAGAACAGAAACAGAACTGTTACTTCCATTACATGGTAAAAGAAAGAAAAGAGGAAAGAAGAGAGATTATGGTTCAACTGCAAACGGGGAAGCAACATCACCCAGTGGTCCTATCAACATCACAGGACATGTATCTGCTCCTCGTAACATCCATAATAAGAGCATATCCCATACATTAGGTAGAGAAAGAAATATACCTGGTTTTGGTCCATAGAAGTTATGTATTATTTTAGTTATTTATTTATTATAGTCCTTTCAATTTTAAAATTCTGCATATAAAAAATATGTGTATTTCTTTACGATTCTGTAACAATTACCAGTAGCAAATTTCTGTGTGAAAAAAAAATTGATGTAAACAGAGTTGTGAAAAGTGTATATATCACCAAACAGACGTCAACAGTATATAAATCATCAAAATGTCTGATCAGATTCCAGTAGATAATCAAGATGTCATCTTTGATAGTGCTGAAAGTATCACTGGTACTTCAGAAACAACCAATACCGATGTTGGATTGATTGAATCCAGTAGACTTGAAGAAATGGAAAAGGAAGCTCAAAGATTAAGAGATCTACATTCACAATTAAACAGTGATAGCACTGATGGGGCTCCACAAACTGATGAAGAGAAAAGAGATATTGATTCAAGATCGATTTATATTGGTAATGTTGATTATGGATCAACTCCATTAGAATTGCAACAACATTTTTCAAATGCTGGTATAGTTAATAGAGTTACTATTTTAATGAACAAATTCACAGGTCAACCAAAAGGGTTTGCATATTTAGAATTCTCTGATATGGATGGAGTTAATAAAGCAGTTGCTACTTTAGATGGATCAACTTTCAGAGATAGAGAATTAAAAGTTAGTGCTAAAAGAACTAATATTCCAGGTTTAAGTACCACAAATAGAGGTGGATCTTTCAGAGGTGGTGCAAGAGGCGGTAGAGGTGGTAGAGGTGCCTTCAGAGGTGCTCGTGGTGGTAGAGGAGGAAGAGGTGGTAGAGGAGCCTTCAGAGGTAATAGATTTACTCCATACTAATTACTATTAAATCTGCTTGCTTGATTGTTTCTCATGTATTATATATATTGTATATATATCTATTTATATATAAAAAAAAAGTGTATTCTAGAATAATTATTAATATTATAGCTTTCATTATTGCTTCTCGGCATTTTTAATTTCAGCTCTAGCATTGGCAGTTACAGTTAAATTTGAAACTTCAGGTAAATTATCATCAGCAAGACCTTTAATAACTCCATCAACTTCTTTTCTTTTCATACCTTGTTCAAACTTATATTTACATTGGAAACTTTCAATTTCAATTTCTAAACCAATGATTGCCTTTTGCATAACTTTTAAATAACCTTCTGGAGCATCAGTAACTTTCCATGGATCATCTCTATCAGCTTCTTGTTGATCTGTTAAAGCACTAATTTGACTTCTAACAAAATCAAAATCATCAAGTAACTTTGATTTACCCTTAATATGAACACTAGCGAAATCCCAAGTTGGGACAAACTTATGAGTCTCTTGTTTAGTTGGATAATAATTTGGTGAAATATAAGTATTATGAGATTGAAAAATGATTAAAACATCATCATTTTCTTTTAAGGATGGAATTTGATGATTGGCTTTAGCAATATGAGCAATAAGATACTTCTTACCGGTTTCTTTATCTTCTTTAAAGAAGAATGGGAAATGATTAGCTATAATCCCTTCATCACCAAATGAAGTAACTACTGTGGCTAATGGATAATTTTTAATAAGATATGCTACTTCTTCCCAATCTTCTTCTAAATATTTAGTTGGAATATACATTGTGCTAGTGGTATATCAGATATTTCGGTTAATAATCCCCCTATGTCTCTTAAACGGCTGATTTAAAGTTATCTATACTTAGTTATATACACCCACAATGATAATAACAATATTCAATTCAGGCGTGGAGACAGGATCAAAAATTAAAAAATTTGATAAGAGATATATTTAGCGGTTGACACATAATTTATCCTAATACGGTATGTGTTAGCGTAAGCCAATTTTCAGGATTTGTTATTGGTACAGACAAAATTACTGCAATATATGACTCTTCTAATATATATTAACATAAAAGCATATGACGAATATATCCATCTACAATTTCAAGTTAGTAATCATTGCCAGTAAGCACGTTTTAGTAAGCATTTTATTTAACATATACAAAAGAAAGAAAAGAAAATAAAAAAGAAAAGGAACCGTACAATTAGCTTAAGGCTTACTTTAAAAACATATAAGCAGAAGCTGAAGCCAAACAACCTACTGAAACCCACCAGAAAACATCATAATTATCAATAGACAATTCTCTAATAGCATTAGTTCTATATTGATTTTCAAGTGATCTCTTGACTCTTCTGGTTAATGATGAAGAAGTTTCAGATGCTTTATCAGTTGGATTTAATGCATAAGTTGGTAACATTAAAGGTGGTTTATAAGCCAAATATAATGGTTGCATCATAGATCCATCGAATTGATAGATTTGTAAGGCATATCTACCATTATAAGAATCAACATAGACTTGATAATCTCTAAACCAAGTTGGTTGAA
The DNA here is from genome assembly GCF_036884675.1 of Scheffersomyces coipomensis. Lineage (NCBI taxonomy): Eukaryota > Fungi > Ascomycota > Pichiomycetes > Serinales > Debaryomycetaceae > Scheffersomyces > Scheffersomyces coipomensis. Next base: position 2,024,793 of record NW_027042895.1, on the reverse strand, counting down.
CATATCTTGTATAAGTTGATTCATCGGCTGGTCCATTACATGGATCACTTAATAATTGTCTACCATCAACTGCAATTGGAGTTAAGACCACAGATCCATTACTTAAGATTTCATAAGTACCATGTTGATAAGTGACAGATGCTACTGGACAACTATGATTTTGGGCATTTGGAACCACTCTATATAAAGCTTCTTCATAATGACCATCAGAAGTAAATGAATATGATATACCAGGTAAATCAGGTTCAATCAATAATTCATCAACAGGATCATAAAATCCTGGTCCTGTGAATACTGTATTTGATTTAGAAGTCCAAGTACCTTCTAATTCAGCCATATTTGGATCAGCTAAGATTAATGAACTTAAATACCATATACTTGTAAGGCATAATGAATTTATTTGGGATAATCTCATATTGAATAGTATGTATATATGTATGATTTATAAGATTTATGATGCAATGGTATCGTGGTAATTGATCTTAAACGAATGTATAAGGAGGAAAGGTATAATAAATATGTAAAGCTTGAATTGATGTCTATATCACTAAAGACAATCAAACAACGTAAGAGAAATGATGGAAAATGAGATCTGCCCTTCGAATGAAATCTATGATCAAAGATACTCTTGATGACGTATAGTTATATGATGGTGCCTAACACTTGATTAGACCAGATGATTCCCCTTGAAGATGGTTGTAAATTTACTGCTGATACAACACAGCCATTTGTGTTTATTATCCCTTGCAAGAAAAAAAAAATTGAAGACTCAAATAAAAAAAGAAATTTTTTTTTTAGATCGCGTTTAGAAAGTCACGTGCGTATTGTTATAAATAGAAATTTGGGAATTTGGCAAATAGCACAATAATATTTAAGGCCCATTCTTTTGACGATGGTTGCTATAAAATGAAAAATTTTTGTGGTGCAACAACATCACCATCTATGATTTGTTCAATTGAACATACTACAATGGATCAAATATTGTGTAAAAAAAGTGTTACTTATATTATTGTTATTATGAGTATTATTATAAACTTTTTTATATGAAAACTTCAGTAGGAGATGAAGAATTGTAACGTAAAACTAATATACAAGGATAACTATTCTCTGTAAATGTAATAGATAAAAAATGGTATAAAATGCAAACAAACTTGAATTTAAATTTCAAGTTATAGGGGTTGGTTTCATAGTTTGAAATAATGGTGAATCATTATCACTAGCAGGTGTACCATTATGTTTCCGATAATAATCGAGTTCAAATATATCCAACATACTGATATCTTCTCTTGTACCACAACTAGCAGAGGAATTGATACTTACCAGCGAATTATTATGATGATGACCATTAGTATTAATCGCAGGTAATCTATAACCTCTATTATTACTACTTCCATTACTGGTTTGTCTAATTTTATTAGCTATGATTGGTAATGGAGCATTAGGTGGTTGTGATATAGGTGAATTAAATGAATATGAAGGGAAGGGTATATGATGTTGGATTTTTGAATAAGGGGATGGTCGATTATCAGGAGTAGCCGTATTTGTATTGGCCATAATTGTAGCAGTAATAGTATTTGTAGTATAACTTCTAATTGGAGAATCAGATCTATTGTTATTATTGATAGTATTAACGTTATTAACTTTAGATGGAGGAGCTTCCACAATACTTGAATTGGATTCTACTCTATTTCTTTTATATGAACAAGGAGTTGTTGGTGAATTAATATTGGTTGGGGATACGGATCCAATTGATCCTGGTGGGGTTGGAATCTTATTAGGAATCTTATACATGATATGAATTTGATTAAATAAATATTGGGGACCCTTTGAATTAAATAATTTTAACATATAATCTGAAGAATTTAAAATTGATTTGATTAAATTTTTCTTAATGAATTTATATTTCATTAAATCTAATTTAATTAATTCATGTTCTTCATTTATAATTTGATAATATTTATCATGAGGTGAAAGTTTAAAAATTTCATTAATTAAATCTATTATAACTTGACTTAATTCATTAGAAGTTATATCAATTAAATCATGAGAATATAATGATAAATAACTTAAATATTCTTTAACTTTAAAGAATTCATTTTCAACATTACGAAATACATTAAATTCAAAACTTTGAACAATATAATCTTCCACATATGGTTCATTTAATGACCATTCTAATGTATTCAATACATGTAATTCCATTTGTTTGAACATACTAGCATCATATTTACATTTGTTACCACATAATTTAACTAATTCATGTAATTTTGGTAATCTAAATCTTTCAGTTGGACCTAAAAATTTACCTCCACTTCCATAACCAATATCATTAATAGTTTTTATATTAGTAGTATTATTTGATAAATTAACAAAATGATTATTACCTCCTTGAATCTTGGATGCAATCCAAAGACAAGTTACTATGATTAATTGTGATTGATCTAATAATACAATTCTTTTGGAACAATATCTATCGAATAATTTAACGGCTCTAAAGAACACAAATGGTAAGATTTTTAATCTAATTGACATTTTTAATAAGAAATCAATTAATTTTAATCTGATTGAGAATGTAAGATATGGTTGTTGTTTATATAATTCCATGTTTGGTTTTGAAACTTCATTTAATTCCAATAAGAAATCGGAAATTTCTTGATGATATTCTTCAAGAGTTTGATTTTGAGTTAAGATTTCATGGGTATAAATTTCAATAGGATAATCGATTTGAACGAATGGGGTGAATTGAGGTTGTTTCTGTTGTTGACGAAGTTGATCCATCATTTCTTGTTTATGGTTTGAAATTGAAATTTTAGCTGATAACGGTGTTAATGGATTGCCATAAGTAGTAGTAATTGGATACATGTTTAATGATGATAAATTATATATATATAAAATGAATTGAATTGATGGTATAATATGATGAATAAAACCTTTTGTTTTAATAAATGCAGATAGGAATTGAAAATAAAATTTAGATAAAAAATGAATGAAAGAATAAATCAGTAGAAATAAAGGAATAGATTAAAAAAGTTGTAGTTATTCAAAAGACAATGAAAAACTAGATGTATAAGTGAAAGAAAAAAAAACCAACGATTGAATAGGCAAATAAGTAAATGAGTGTTTTGAGTTGGACTATTATATATATGGTTGTAAAGTGAAAGTCTTAAATTACAACTTGAAGTGTATGTTATGGTTGCAAACTTCAACGGTTTCGCTATTTTATTTTTCTGTAGTAGGTTACTAAATAATCCCTGACCTCAGTAACTAACAGATTATAAAATAATGAAGAAAGCTTTAAAAAGGAATATTGATCTTCTATATATATATATATATCTAACAAACAGTCTATCAAAAAATCCAAATTTAATCTAAAGCCAATTTGTGATCTTTATATACATATTGATTGACACACAAGCATTATATGAAAGAAAATGCTCTCCTCGATTATATTATCTTCGCTTGATTCACAAAACTGTGAGGGCCAAAAATTAAAAAAAAAAAATTTTTAAAATAAAAAATAAAAAATAAAAAATAAAAAATAAAAAATGCTAAAAAATATTTTTTATTTTGTAAACAATAAAGACAACAATTTACATGAGACGCATAGTGGGTTTTATTATGGGTTGGTTTAAACTTTTAGCCTCCTTTTTTTGGGTTTAGATGGATATTGTTTAAAATATATCAAAACAAAAAAAACGATAATAATAATAATAATAATAATGTTATGAAAAAACTAGCAGTCTTAGTGTCAATGGACTGAATTGAATAAAGGTCAATTATGGTTGATTGTTTGTTTATTTTGGTTGTGAATAATGGGCACTGCATCAGAGTACTTAATGTGACATCGAGGATAGATTAACAATTAAGTTAGTGAACAAGTGTTCTTAATATAATTCAAAATCAATAATCTAGCACCGATGAAAATGGAACCATTCACGGTGGGCCAATCGTGGTGGAAACTTCATCATTTTCAAAAATTTGACTTTTCATTTTTCTTAGGACAATTTATTATTTAGCGACCGATAAAATGTTTTCATTTTCTTGTTAAGGGCTAAAAATAAAAAATTAATCTATTTACACAATTCAATGCTCAAACAATTTAATGTAAATCGAGGAGGTCCTCAAACCAGACGCCATGCCACCTTGAATAATGGTTTATCAAGTGATTGTTGTTGTTTATAATTACAACTTAAGGTTTGGTATGCAAAACTCCAAAATGTGGAGGACTATCAAACTACGGCCCACGAATGAAAAAAAAAAAATTAGAAAAATAAAATAAAAAAAAAAAAACCTAAATAATTCAGAAGCCTACAGAGAGATACAACAACACAATACAAAAACTTTTTGTGAAAAGTAAAGATTTCTTCCCTTTGAACTTCTATTCCTTGGATAATAGTGATGTTTTGAAAGTGAGGAATGTTTTTTTTAATTGCCCTATTAAGGCGACGATCTGTAGAATATACCCTTATAATCTTGTTTTGATAGGTCAGAAAAATAAATTAAATTGCCTCCTTAATTTTCTGTGCCCTGTAAGAAAGAAAAAAAAATATTTTCCAGTGAGAAACAACAGCACCTACAGTAAGTCGCTTGTGCATAAAAACTGTTGGTTTTTTTCGTCTAATATTTTAAATTCCCCTTAAAAATAAAACACTAATATTTCCTAATTGGTATTATATTTTTCTGGGAAAAGAATTATTTTGTTATTCTTTTGTGGCGGTTAAACTTTCAAAAACCTGTCATACCATGAACTAGATCAAATCATTATGTATAACCATAACTTGTACATACGAGTGGGAAAAAGAAGTCGATCATCTTAGTGGGTTATATTTGGAAGTAGTGAGATACACTAATTGGACTATAATATTCAACGATTATCAAAATGTTACGTAGCGTGGATAGCTATTGTCATGTAGTTTTTTTTTGATAATAATCCAACCTTTCAATAATAGTCTTGGGTCTATACGATCCTTAACTATTTATCAATCATCATCGTCATCGTTAAACTTGTTGACTATACTGTCAATTCATGATTTAAACTTTTTCTGATTTACACATTCTATTATTAGCCGGTAAAGTGACTTATAGAAAATCAAGAAAATCAGAAACTAAAAAAAAAGATCCTTAAGTTTAACCTGATCGAGGCGAGAAGAATGTTTTCAATGCTCAAAGTAGTTGAACTTTACGGACAAGGGTTTATTACAAATGATTCCTTCACTTACTTTCGAATTGATTTAGTACCCTTTAATTGACACCTTGATCAACTATGAAAGACCAAGAATTAAAAGCTACATATAAAGCCTTAACAAAGTTGTACCATTTTAACTAGTTTTAGAACCAAAGTATGGAATCGCCTGAACTATGAAACCATAGCCTCCAGAATTCGAGAATATTTGGCGTTTGTTACCACGATCCATGTTATGTTTAAACTTTGAATTACTACTCGTCTATTACCCTCAACCAGGCTACATGACATTGGGATACGATATCTCTTGGTTGATTGAAGTAAGCAAGGGTATTTCACGCAAAATAATTAAGCGCAAATTATGAATGTAAGAATTGAATGTTTTGTATTTTAAATGTAACATTCTTGTCCGTATGGTCAGAGGATCGATTAAGTTTTATTCAAAATGTCAATATTAAACTCGAGTAATTTTAAAGTTATTGTTTTAAAAACAACTCGGATTAATCTAATTCCCATCAGTTAATCTATCCAGCACTCGATCTTATCTAATTTGAAAAAAGAATTGCAAAAGTTGCAACTTTTTTATTTGAAACAATAACTTATACGGTAGGCATAAGAACAATGTAATAACAAGTACGATTTGTAATCGAGGAAAAATATAGTGATAAGTTAACATAAAATGCTGGAGACAGACTGAGATCAAAGACGGGATCTGAAATCAATATAATAATGCACATATTCTATTGTTCTTTGGGATATGGTACACTAATTTTGTAACTGCTCGCAATAAAATAAAAAAAAATGATACCCATTTCAAACTCATTGAAGAAAATCTTTTCAATTTTCTATTTCTGCCAATTCTATAAAGTAAAGGTAGATCTTTTTGATATTTTTTTTCTTCTTGGTTATATCAATTGCGGTTGAGATACCATTAGATCGATGTTAAAAATAGCAGTCAATGATAAGAAAGTCTTTGACCCCAAACAGTCGAAGAAACAAAATAGACTACTACATCTTGTAGATTCGATAATCGGATTTCTTGCCGTTGCAAGCGTGCAAGCTTTCCATTTTTATTCAGAGTATTTCTTGACGACAACGGTTTTAAAAAAAAACGGCGTACGAGAGAGAGAAAAAAAAAAAGAAGATCAGAAAGGGTTCCAACCCCTTTATTATCAGGAACGAGTTTACATTCAAAAGACCACTTTTTAATATTGCGGCACCAAAACCTGTAAGTACATTAACTGGCATATAGACTGACATGAATGAAGGAAGCACTTACGTTGGTTAAACTTAACTTAAAAAGACTAGACTGTTTTATTGGTTAATAATCCAGGATCAGGAGTAAAACAATAGTATGATCGCCTAAATAAGACTTTAATGAGATTTCTCTCCTTTTCTGTTTCGGCTTCGTTATGGTCGTTTTCTTTTTCTGTTTTGTCATTGTCGCTCTCGTGCCTCTTCTTTCATGAGAGATTGTATTTGGAGCCTCAATTAAACTTAATTGTAAACATAGCTTATTTCGTCTAATGAGATTTTTTGTTATGGAAGCTTATGCATGATTAATTAACGTTTTGTATTCTTTTTTTAATTTTGAATACTCGGCTGGTAGCTTATTTTCAAATACCAGTATTTATATTTATATAATTGGTTATTGTTTAATTTGCTTCTCATTTAAACAATATTTGCTTCTCATTTAAACAATAGGGTTTCCTTTCGTTATAATTTCTAGTAAGATTGACATGTTGGTCTGTTTTTTAAACCGTTAGCAGCCTATTGTTAAATGAGCAATGTTTTGATTTTACTTAATTTAGGAAATACTCGACCCATGGTCCATATGTATCTCGAAAACTTTACAAGACGAAGCATCGAGCCATATTTTCAGTTCAAAATTAGAGTATACATTATGGAGCTGCATTTGTTTTAATTTTGTTAAATAATGCATCTTCCTTACTTTCTTGAAAATGTTTTATAATGAACACCACATTATAGTTCTTTGAAAAATTCTCCTGCACACAATAAGTTTTGATAACCTGTAAAAAAATGTTAAAATGTAATTTGCAAGCGTGTCTTAAACTGTAGAATCACTCGAGTATCGTGTAAAATTGTTAAAAACCCCAAACATAAATAAACATTGAAAGCTTGTGTTACTAGATCAAACTGAATTGGTTGCAATCAAAAATACGATAAGGTCATATCGATCTCCCGCCAAATCTGAAGTGAGCGTGGTGGTCAATTTCGAAATCCTACTTTTTAACAAGGTTATATTTTTCAAATTAGGTTAGAGAATGTTCAAATATTTCTTTGGTGATGATGATACAGCATCCTTAAAAAATGAACCTACTATAGATTATAATAATACAATTCATTCTTTCAATACAGTACGGCCTTCTTCAAAAGTATTTAACAGTGGTAGAAATGGTGAACGGGTTTCATATCAACCGCCAGTGTCAACCATACCACGTACTGATTATAATATAATTGATTATTCGGATGATGATTTAGACTCAATTGATCATGAAATTGATCTTGAATTGCAGAGAGACTACCATTTGATACGTGAGAATTATACAAGGACAAATAATAAGTTGAAATTTGATTGGGAAAATCATTATAATAATCTTTACAATAGTTCTGATAAATTAGACTCAAAAATCAAAAATAATATAATTAACAATAATACAAACTATTCATTGCCTGATAACTATCCAGGCAAGTTTGTTCAAAGACATAGGAATGATAGAAATGAGAATGAAAAAGATTATCAATCCGATCATTCATTTACTAGACCTTCAGCCTTATACCAAGATGTCACTAATAATATCTATGTCAAAAGTGATACTCAAATGGATATAGATAAACAAATTCAAAAATTACAACATGAAGTTGATCAAGAGTTTATACAAAAGTCATCTAAGGTTTCAAATTCATCATCACAAGATATCCAATTAAATTCAATTATCATTAAAATAAAAAGTCAGAATGAATTCCTAGAAGAATTGAATGATATAATTCAATTAAATGAAGATAAACCGGGTATACCGAATAATTTATTAGATGAGTTTAACAATTTACGGTTAGATTATATAAAAGAATTAAAAAATAGTCAAATATTTTATCAGTCCTACTACAAATTACTAAACAAATATAGACAATTAAAAAAAGATACTAGTTTGAAAAATAAAATTCACACGAACATTACAAAATCTAAATCAGCTTTCACTATACGAGAAAAGGTTAATTTAATACGATCATTAACTAAGGAGAGTAAGATAAAATTAACTTGTGCTAATATCTTAAGTGAATTAGATAAGTTAGATGATAAAGATAGGATTATTGAAGAATTAAATAGGAAACTAGAAGAAGCTAATTTAAAGATTCAACGATTAGAAAAACTAGCAGCTGAAGACAATAATCAAAAATAGATGAGCATTGAATTCCGATCTTTTTTCAATTCTCCTGGGGTTGAATAGTCATTTCCAAATTATGTATTATATTTTCTCCTTGCATTTATTTTTTTAAGGTTTCATCTTCTTTTCTAGTTTCAGTTGCTAGTTACTACAGATCGTCAGTCATACAATTATATATATTCCCCTTTTATCGAATGGTTACCCAAATGTAGATACGATGGAATACACTTGAAAAAAAGTCTTTTTTAAAGTAACAAACATACATTAAAACGCAAAAAATTTTAACTAATATTAAATAATAACTAAAGGATATAGTATAGAAGGAAGAATGACTTCAAACAACAAAACAATAAATAAATAAGTAACGGAATAGAAAGGAAATGAAGAAAACAAGTATGATGTGTATAACCTAAAAATTAAAATAGCCCATTTTAAACCACAAAAGCTTTTGGAAATGTAAAGATATATGGTATTATACGTCGTTATTTATCTAAAAACAGTAAAAACGTAGCCTAATTTTTTAATCTAAACACCAAAGACGGCAATAGCAACGGCGATGGCACCTAAGATGACACCAGAGCTTTGTAAAGCAACACCTTGAGCAACGTAAGTAGTAACGGTGACATTGGTTTCATTGGAGACGTTACCAGCTAAAGTTTGACCAACTAATAAAGCGGAGACGGATAATAATTTACCTAACATTATGAATTCTAATGAAGTGGTTGTAGCGAATGAATTAGCGAGTGAAGTGAGCTTTGGAGATTAGTTAAATACTATCAAATAGCTGTAAAAATTCAATTAAGGCAGATACCAAAAAAAAAAAAAAGAAAGAAAAGGGAGGGATTAAAAAGAGGCAAAAAACTTATAAGAGGGAAATTCTACTATTTATAAGAGAAGATAAGTAAGTCAGTACCTTTTAAATATGAGATGATGTCGATTAACCTTATGTAAAGGATAAGAATTAGAATTTATTGTTATAAAATAAGGTAAGAAATGATAAATATTTGATCAAATTAGTCTTGCTGAGGCTTTATTTAGCCCCCTAAAGAGAAAATTAGTTGCTATAAATTTTGAATTAAGGCACTTTTAAACCAAATAATGAAACTGGAATTATTAAGGATACAATGGTTTTTTCTATCTAAAGGGGCATAATCTTCAAAAAAAATATCCATAACGCATATCATTAAAAAGTGTGTGAGTTTAAAGGAATATGTGTGTAATTTCATTGCAATTTTAGGAATTGTTATTATGGTTTATCTATTGAGGATCTCACACTTTCCTAATCCGGCAGTGAACCAACCTAATTCAGACACTTTTTTATTTTTCTGTCTGTCTGAGTCTGTGTCTGTCTGATCTTCCCTGTGAGAAACAAAAGAATTCCTTATCAGCCAACTTTTATAATTATGGAGAAACTTTATCTTGCTTGTAAAGCTGTGAAAACCTCATTGTAAAGCGCAATCATTCGATGTAGCAAGTCTTCGAGCTTACTACTTGAGATGAGCATGTTACTTACCATTTTAACTTAGTATAGTTTCTTTAATTTAACTTTGCTTTTTTTTTCTTTATTGTTACACTTATTACAATTATTATTTATTATTTTACGAAAATACTTAAATATTATTAAACTAGAATTTACACATTTTCAATTGTCTTTTGCGTATACTTTCCTTCATTTATTATATATGTTTAGGCGAACTAAACGGACCATGTGTAAGTTATAGAATTCATGGAATGACCGTTTTCACGCGTACTATACATAGGTTGAACTACTCATACTTGGAAGTGTAGTATGAGATTCAACATTAACGTTACCATCTTCTAATATACCTTCATTAATACTATCATCAACAATTTTATCCCAATTACTTATAACCACGAAATAATATTGTGATAATGAAATGAAAAATAAAGCAATAATCATACCCAACCATAACCCAACTAATTCTAATTTAAAATAAAATGCAAATAAAAAGGCACAAGGTAATGCAATAAGATAATAACTTACAAGATTTAAAATACCACCAATCTTTTGTCTACCTTGACCTCTTAAGACACCACCAGTTGAACATGATAAGAAATCATTGATTTGATATATAGCTCCAATAATTAAAACTTTTGATGCTAATTGAATAACAGTTTCATCATTGGTATATAATGATGCCAACCATTTTCTAAATGTAAATAAGATAGATGCATTAAATATTCCTAAAGTTAAAGATGTTACAATAGCAGCATTGGTGGCAGTTTTAGCAGCTTTAATAGATGCAGCTCCAATATACCATGCAATTCTAGTTGATGCTGCAATTGATAATGCAAATGGAATTTGATACATTAAAACACAAGTAGTACTAACAATAGATTGAGCGGCTAAAACTTGAGTACCAAATTTTGATGCACTAAACGTTATAATTTCAAATGCTAACCATTCAGCTTCAACCATTAAAACACCTGGAATGGAAAGATTGATCATTCTATTCCAATTTCTGAAATAAATAGGATCAAATAATGGTTGTTTTGGCCAACATTCATATCCTTTAACGAAAAAGATATAACAAAATAATGAAATACACATTAACCAATTTGTAATAACTACTGATAAAGGAGCACCAATAAATCCTAATCCAATAGATTTATCCCATACTAAAACATAATTTAAAACAGCATTTAAAGGAGCACAAACACATAATACATAAGTTGAAGCATGGAAAATACCTTGACTTTGTAAGAAATGTTTACCATTTTCAAATAAGATAAACCCAGGTAATCCTAAACTTAAAATTCGAAGATAATTAGCAGCTAATTTACATAATTCAACTTCATCATCACCAATTATAGCAATTAAGATTGGTTCAGCTCCAAACATCCATAATACAAACATTGGAATAAATAACAATAATAATAAATAATTACATCTTATAAAATGTAATCCAACTGTATTAAAATCTTTTCTACCATAAGCTTGAGCACATAAAGTATCAAGACAAGTTGAAACTCCTTGAATAATAGCATAACCTGAAATATTGGCTGTCATGGAACTTAAACTTACAGCTGCTAATTCACTTGAACCTAATCTACCAACTGAAAATACTGATGCCACTGTTAAAGAATATTGTAAAAGAAAAGTTATAATTAATGGTACAGAATAATATAACAACACTTGAATTTCTGTTTTTAAATCAGTTTCAGGTTCAGGTTCAATATTTAAGTTGTTATTGGAAAGTAATTCATTAATACTATTTCTATGTAAGAATGAATTATTTGAAGTTGTTGAAGTTAATCTTTCATTGGATTGAACTGTTCTTAAATTGAAAGGAGCAGGGATTCTAGTATTACCTACTGAAGCAATGGAAACTCTTCTTTGTTGAACATAGTTGATGATTTCACTTTCATCTATACTACTACTTATCGAAGATGTTGTGGTTCTTGGACTTAAAAACGGAGTTGATTCATCAACAGTAGTTGACATAACTTAATGAACGTGGGGTGGGAGAAGATAAGTGAAGTTAACAGATAAAATGGGTATAATGACTAGTTATATTCGTATGAAGTCAATGAATTGAAAAATCACTTACTATCTATGTTTTTTATCTATAATTGCTGAAAATTTTTCAATTAAATCAATTAATTTCCACTATCTATAGTTTAATCTCTGATAATGGAACCCTCATCATAGTAAATAATTTTTGATCTTATAATTACCTAATTGCGGAAAAATTAGCGATAACAAAAACAAGCACTAATAAAAATAAACAGTAAGGGACCGCACTTTTGTACCTTAAATCAGAAAACAATCTATAATTAAACAGTAATAGAAGTGGTTTGAATAGATAGTTAGGTATATAAAGTATCAAATGTCATGTTAATATTTAACTCTAATTAGGTTAATTTATAATTTGTAGAAATACTGTGTATGTAAAGGACAACAACTATGCAAATGATGCAATAGGTGTCTTGTGATCATGTCAAGTTTCGAGTGGTTAGTTAAAATCGGATACTTATAATTCACTTACCCAAGCCATATCATGTAATTACCCATGTATAACCGAATTATGCTTGTAGTTAAGTTCATGTCTAGAGTTTGCCATGTCATAAAATTTCTTGCTGTTTCTGTGTGTCTCATTTTTTTATGTCATAAATAAAAATTGCAACAATACAGTTACAGTTAGCTTTCACCATTAGACCCACCACCACCACCACAACCACAATCTCAGTCACATTCACCACAAGTTCAAGAAAAACAACATATATCAACAACAAAAACAGTAACATCCACAACCACTACCACCACAGTGGTTCAACTTTAAATGATTATAGGTAACTATAACTCATGCTTTAAACCACTGTCACTCTGTTTGCCTGAAAGACTCCACACAACTGGAGTCCCCCAAAAAAATTTTAAATTCCCGGTTAAAAAAAAAGTATGGGGAGTCCACCACGGTAAAATTCATACCGTGATTTTTCAAATAGGGGGATCCACAGTTTTTTATATGATGATTTATCATATATAAATAGTTGATATTCTTGCTTCATTGATTCAATTATAACTTATTCAAATCAGTCAATTGAATCACATCGAATCGATTACATCAACACACATCATGTCATTATCTGGAAAAGTCTTTAAATTAAGTAATGGTCTTACCATTCCTGCTGTAAGTTATGGTACTGGTACCAAATGGTTTAAGTTTGGTCAAAATGAAATTGATACTACTTTAGTTGATACTTTAGTTAAAGCTATTGATTTAGGTTTCACTCATATTGATGGTGCTGAAATTTATAATACTGATCTTGAAATTGGTGAAGCCATTAAAAAATCAGGAATTAAAAGAGAAGATCTTTATGTTACTGATAAATATTTTGCTGGTGATTCAACTTTTACTAAGGGTAAACATTCTAAAGAAGCTAATCCATATGAAGCCTTAAAGGCATCATTAAAGAGATTCAAATTAGATTATGTTGATTTATATTTGTTACATACTCCATACATTTCTAAAGAATCTCATGGTTTTGATTTAGTCGAAGCTTGGAAATATCTTGAACAATTGGTTGATGAAGGTTTAACTAAAAGTATTGGGGTTTCAAATTTTTCAATTTCTGATATTGAAACTATTTTAAAATCAAATCCAAAACATAACCCAGTTGTTAATCAAATTGAATATTCTGCTTATTTACAAAATCAAACTCCAAATATTGTTAAGTTTGCTAAAGAAAATGGTATTTTAATTGAAGCTTATGGTCCATTAGGTCCAATCACTAAAGGTAAAGGTGGTCCATTAGATCCAATTATTGAATCATTATCTAAGAAATATGGTAAAACCGATGGTCAAATTTTATTAAGATGGGTTTTAGAAACTGGTGTTTTACCAATTACAACTTCAGGTAAAGAAGAAAGAATTAAATCATTCTTAGAAATTTTTGATTTTGAATTAACTCCAGAAGAAGTTAAGGAAATCTCTGATGCTGGTTCAAAGAAAGTTGTTAGACAATTCTCTAAAGAATATTCTAAATATGATTAAACTAGCTGTGTAATTTATATATTTATTTAGCTATGGTAATTGAACACAAATATTATTAACTAAAGTACCCACTTCTTGTATATGATTATTCAATATTTGATCTTGATGATTAATAGTATTAAACATGACTAATTCATTAATTTGATCAATCTTAACCCCAGCTGAGAATTTTTTCAATTGAATCATATTAAATATGATATCTTCAATATTTATACTGGTATCAATATTTAAAATTTTATACACTTTAGCCAATTTGATTGAATTATAATAATTGGGTAATAAAATGATATTATTTTCAATTAAATTGCGTAAAATCATTGATGAGTCAAGATAATTTGTGATTAAATTATGATAATTATTTTTACAATCAATAGAAACTATCTTCTGATATGTTTCAATCAGAATTATTCTATCTGATTGAAGAAAATCCAACACATCTACGATATTTTGATCATTCAGCCCCCCTAATTGATCATTTAAATAACTTAATATTGAAGGTTTTCTATTGTCGTAATCTGATATAAGATAAAGTTGAACTATCTTAAATTGAATCAATTCAATCAATTTAGGATATACAACTTTAGGAATATTATTTATAATTAATACTTTTTTATTAATCAATTCAATGAATTTAGCATAATTAGGATGATCTATTAAAAATTGATAATCAGTTAATAAATCATTATATTTGATTTTAATATACAATTCAATATGATTATTGTTTGTATTGTATCCACTATTGACAATTCTCTTTAAACCAGTTATCGACTGAATGATTGTGAATATGGATTCTATTTGTTTCAACAGATTGGATATGTCTTGGTTATTGATGATGTATTCAAGTTTGAATAATAAGATGATAATTTTGAATGAATCATTGATGGTACTGCTATTTATGATTTCCTCATCAATTGAGCTGTAATCGACAGATGATTGTAACTCATTGATTTTCACTTGATCATGTGTATCACTTGATAGTATGCTTTCGATAGATGTGATTGAAGATGTAGTCATTGCTCTATGGTTGGTAGACAAAGAAGTAGAATAAATTGGTTGTAAATCCACAGAATTTTGATCCTCTCTTATTTTTCCCCATATAGATGTAAATTTAAGTATGGTGCGTCACCAATAGTATACTCTTACAAAGGAATTGAAATCGATCAACTCTACATCAATACTATTCCAGGATTACTTAAGTAATTAGCTCGATATCTCAGCGTTGAATTATTTTAGAACGTTCATTATTCATTAATTTTAAATAGTTTCTATAGAGTCAAATCAGAATATATCTAAGCGGCTAACTCTTCATAAATTATAGCCTCAATGACGTTAGACTTACTGGTTGTGAAAGGTTTGGACTCTACTGCTAGTCTTTCTCTCACAGCCTTTACGAACAGAGCACCATCTTTAATATCCTTGGTAGTTAAGCTACTACAATATCCTTGTTTGCAAAATTCTTCTGCAACTTCAGCCTGATGATTATCCATTAATTGATCATTTATCACCACAATGAGCTTTTTATGCAATTTTAATGAATCAATAATGGATCCAGTCCCAGCATGAGATATAACTAAATTTGCCCGATTTATGTATGCATTTACATTAGTTGAAAATGGGAATAAATATAATTTCAAATCTAATTTTGATGATGTAAAAAGTTGTAACTTATCAGTATCAGGGAACCCTACTATACTTGCTTTTGAATCTGAATAAGAGTTAAAATTCAATTGATCTGATGAATTAAGCTCTTTTAAAACTTGTTGTACAAAGATGTCACTTTGATGAACATTATCTTTGATTTCATTACCGTATTGAACAAACACTTCATTGAATCCTAAGTCTATAATACCCCGTATGAATTCAATTTGAAGCACATTTCTTACTAATTCTTTAAAGGTGACAGTAGCACCTGTTGTCACTAACAAAGTTACCATAATAGTTGTATATATATCTGTATCTCTTACAGGTAAATGGTTACCATCTCTGCGGGCCTGATTTTAAAAATAGTTCAAAAATGTTCGTGTCGTTATATGCAGTATCTCGGTCTTTATTTTACAATTTAGCATCCATACTCGGACATAATACAAATCCATCTACCTCCAATCAGTTAATGGACAGCGCCACTAAATTTTTCACTCTATGAATTAAGATTTGAATTGAAGGGATAATGGTTTACTGTATTTAATATTTTAACAGGTAGTATTGAGTCCTTTAAATTTTTTGGGTTTACCAAATTCATCTGTAGGAGCTACAATATAATGGCAACGAAAAAGTATGTGTCAAATGATATATGCTATCATATATCAATTCATAATTAAAGCCGTCTAATCTTTAGATCTTATTTCCTCCTATATCCTAACGTGATAACAATGCCCTCTACATTTAAGTAACACCTTTTACTAAACTTTTTATATTTGTCAGGATTTTATGGCTTATTCTAACCTAGTTTCCTATTTAGGTAGAAAAAAAATTTTTGACCGAAGGTGATTCAAAGCAATATATTACGACCCTGTATCCACCAAGACTTCGTTCTGAATTGGTTATTTAATTCAGATTCATTGAATTAATCAACTCAATTATATCACTCGCTGAATTTTGTAAAATGTCAGGACAAACTTACTTTATTACCGGTGCCAATCGTGGTATCGGTTTCGAAATTACGAAGTACTTACTCGCTTCCAACCCAGAGAATAAGATTATCGCTACCGTTCGTGATGTTTCAAAAGCAACTGCCTTAAAGGAATTAAGCAAGAATGTTATCGTATTCTCTCTTGATTTAGGAAATCAGCAATCAATTGATGCTATTCCTTCTGAATTAGAAAAGATTAAGGTTGATACCATTGATGTCTTTGTTTCAAATGCTGCTATTGCTGATTCTTACCTTACTGTTTTAGATTGCTCAAAAGAAAAATGGTTAGAACATTATGAAATCAATGCCTTAGCTCCAATTTTAATCTTTCAAAAGGTTTATAAAGCTCTAACTAAATCCACCACTAAGAAGGTTTTATTCATTTCATCCGGAGGTGGATCACTTACAGGCTATTTTCCAGTCCCAATGAGTGCTTATGGTCAATCTAAGGCTGCACTTAACTACTCAGTTATTGAATTAAGTGCTGAGTTGAAACCTGAAGGTTTCACCATTGCTGCTATTTCACCTGGTTTTGTTTCCACTGATATGGGTAATTATGGATATGAAAAAATTAATGCTAGTTCCCCTGCAGTAATCGAAGCACTTAAAGATTTTGTCATAACTCCTGAACAAAGTGGTACTGCTGTTGGTAAAATTATTGAAACTTTAAGTGAAGAAGACCATGGAAAATTCCTTAATTTTGATCATACCACTATTCCTTATTAGTTAATTGCAAGCATTTTCTTAGATTTAGATATTAAAATTTAATACATATTGACTGATACTATTTTCCCCACCAGTATTTGTAGGGATTATCTGGCTCATTTCTGAAGAATTTCATCCAAATGGTACTACTCTGATTGACTGGATCATTGTTATTCACAATAAGAGTTAATTGATCACAAGTCTTCATTAAACATATATGGTGATGCATAAAGACTTATGGTAAGATTTCTATAAACAATATACAGATTTTATATATCAGTTAAAATCGTTTAAATCCATCCACAGAACACAAGGCGCTACCCTATATATCACAATATCAGAGCAATCAAGCCATTCATTTATGTAATACTTTACTAAGATGATTAATACTTTAAAATATTTCAAGCAAACAATCTGATTAAAAAATCGTTATGTCAGCAATTCTACCTTCTTTGCATGTTAATTTCCTATTTGGGTAGGGCCGAACATTTAAATTTCGTTGGTGATTCACTCCTTTATATTATGGTTTTAGTAGGGCATAACAAGCCTATATCAGCCCTACATCCACCAAACCTTCCTTGTGAATTGAATATATTTGTCTTCGACCTATTGAATAATTCATTTCTATAGTGACAAAATCTTAAATTACTCAGATGACTGGTCAAACTTATTTTATCACTGGTGCAAATCGTGGTATTGGCTTAGAAATTACGAAGTACTTACTCGCTTCCAATCCAGAGAATAAGATTATCGCTACCGTTCGTGATGTTTCAAAAGCAACTGCCTTAAAGGAATTAAGTAAGAATGTTATCGTATTCTCTCTTGATTTAGGTAGTCAAAAATCAATTGATGCAATTCCTTCTGAATTAGAAAAGATTAAGATTGATACTATTGATGTCTTTGTTTCAAATGCCGCTATTGCAGATGCTTATCTTACTGTACTTGATTGTCCAAAAGATAAATGGTTAGAACATTATGAAATCAACGTATTAGCTCCGATTTCAATCTTCCAAAAGGTTTATAAAGCAGTAGCTAATTCAACTACTAAGAAGGCTGTATTCATTTCATCCACAGTTGGTTCTCTTACTAGATACGTCCCAACCCCTATGAGTGCTTATGGTCAATCTAAGGCTGCGCTTAATTTTTCAGTTATTGAGTTGAGTGCCGAATTAAAATCTGAGGGTTTCACTATTGCTGCTATTTCACCAGGTATTGTTTCCACTGATATGGGTAATTATGGAGGTGAAAAAATCAAAGTTAATTCTCCTGAATTAATCGAAGCAGTTAAAGATTATATCTTAACTCCTGAACAAAGTGGTATCGCCGTTGGTAAAGTTATTGAAACCTTAAGTGAAGAGGATAATGGTAAATTCCTTGAATTTGATCATACTAGTGTTCCTTACTAGTGTAGATAGAATTTTTAGATTTAGATTTAAGAGTGTAATAAAAGACTACTGTTATTACAGTTCTGTTTGTAAGAGTTATATCAATAATTCGTTTGGATTTGAGGCTAACGTCGCCATTTCACAATTTTCAGTCAACTTTATTCACCATTGAACGCCACTCTTTATTGAAGACCCGTGCTTACATTATCGATTTTGGTTACGGCTATTTGATCTGATAATGGTGCTTCTCCATATCCTATATTAGAATATCAAAATATAATCCCTTACTAAGATGATTAATTGACCAAATATTATGAAGGTTTAACATCAATAACACTTCTACTGTCAAATTTTGACACGTTAAATTCCAAATTGGGAAAGCCGAAAAATTGTCTGCAAATCTGTGTGAATCACATTTGAAATCAAACTTTTGTTATACTCGGTGATTCACCTATTTCACAAGCTGTAACGCTATTAACATCAATACCATATTAAAACAAGTAGGATAAATAGGATTAAATTTGCAATGTGATTTACTTTTATTTAATCTTTGAATCATTGAATAACTCAACTCAATTTCAATACCATCATTAACAACTACCAAAATGTCAGGACAAACTTACTTTATCACCGGTGCCAATCGTGGTATCGGTTTCGAAATCACCAAGTATTTAGTTGCTTCAAACCCAGAGAATAAGATTATCGCTACCGTTCGTGATATTTCAAAAGCAACTGCCTTAAAGGAATTAAGCAAGAATGTTATCGTATTCTCTCTTGATTTAGGAAATCAGCAATCAATTGATGCTATTCCTTCTGAATTAGAAAAAATCAAAGTTGATGCTATTGATGTCTTTGTTTCAAATGCTGCTATTGCTGATTCTTATCTTACTGTTTTAGATTGCCCAAAGAAAACTTGGTTAGAACATTATGAAATTAATGTATTGGCTCCAATTTTAATCTTCCAAAAAGTTTATAAAGCTTTAACTAAATCAACCACTAAGAAAGTTGTTTTTATCTCATCTGGAGCTGGTTCACTCACTGGTTATGTTCCAACTCCAGTCAGTGCCTATGGTCAATCAAAAGCAGCTCTTAACTTCTCTGTTATTGAATTGAGTGCTGAATTAAAACCTGAAGGTTTCACTGTTGCTGCTATTTCACCTGGTATTGTCTCAACTGATATGGGATCTTATGGTTTTACCAAAATCAGTGCTAACTCTCCACATTTAGTTGAAGCTCTTTCTGGTTTATCATTAACTCCCGAACAAAGTGGTACTGCTGTTGGTAAAGTTATTGAAACCTTAAGTGAAGAGGATAATGGTAAATTCCTTAACTTCGATCATACTGAAACTCCTTATTAGATTAAGTATGTTCATATTATTTTAGATTTATAAAATATAGATTATCATTTGATAAGGTATTACAGCTACTATAGTTACAAAAAGTGTTCGTAGCAATAATTTAAATCATTAAACGATTTCTTTAGCAATCCTCCTCGGTGTTATTCACCAAAATACTTTATTAATCACTACACTATACTTTAAGAAACTATGCTTACACTATCGATATTTGTTAAGCCTAATTCGCTAAGTTTATGTGAGAATGGTGCTTCTCCAGAATCCACACCAAAATAAGAAATCTATTGTCCTTAGTAAGCTTATTAATTGATTGGATATTATATAGAAGCAATCTAATCTAATCTAAACACCAAATGTCAAATTTTGACACGAAATTGTCCAAATTGGGAAATTGAAAAGTTGGTCTACAAATAAAAAGATAGCAACAGGTGATTCACATTTGAAATCAACTTTTATTCGGTTTCGGAGATTATCCGGTTTAAAAACCCACTTTTTTTTTCGTATATTAGAGCGAGTTATTTATGGGGGAAAAACTATATGGTTAAACATATAGTGAAAAACACTCGGTAATTATGTTGTAATGATCAGAGTAGTAATAGAATCAATGGTTTAGAATGGTATGAAAAATGAAGTTGGATGTGAATTAGCATGTCTGGCTGACTTATCTTCTTCTCTTGAATCTTCGGAATTCCCATACTATTACATCATCTCTAGTATCGCAGCCACATGCAATCAAATAAGATAAATAGGATCAAATTTGATGTATTTCTTATCTTATTTAATATTTTTGAATCATTGAAAAATTCAATTCAATTGCAACAACTTCAATTATAACTATTTTAATAACATCTACTAAAATGTCAGGACAAACTTACTTTATTACCGGTGCCAATCGTGGTATTGGTTTCGAACTTACTAAATACTTAGTTGCTTTAAATCCAGATAATAAGATCATTGCTACCGTTCGTGATATTTCAAAAGCAACTGCTTTGAAAGCTTTAAGTAAGAACATTGTTCTTTTCCCTCTTGACTTAGGAAGTCAAAAATCAATTGATGCTATTCCTTCTGAATTAGAAAAGATTGGTGTTGATACTATTGATGTCTTTGTTTCAAATGCTGCTATTGCTGACTCCTATATTACTGTTCTTGAATGTCCAAAAGATAAATGGTTAGAACATTATAAGATTAATGTCTTAGCACAAATCTTGATTTTCCAAAAGGTTTATAAGGCAGTTGCTAAATCAACAACTAAGAAAGCTGTATTCATTTCTTCAGGAGCAGGTACTCTTACTGCTTATATTCCAACACCTATGAGTGCTTATGGACAATCAAAAGCAGCTCTTAACTTCTCTGTTATTGAATTGAGTACTGAATTAAAATCAGAAGGTTTCACTGTTGTTTCTATTGCTCCAGGTATTGTATCAACTGATATGGGATCTCATGGTTTTGGAATTATCAAGGTTAACTCTCCACATTTAGTTGAATCTCTTTCTACTTTGAGTTTAACCCCTGAACAAAGTGGTACTGCAGTTGGTGAAATTATTGAAAGTTTAACTGAAGAAGATAATGGTAAATTCATTAACTTTGATAAGAATGAAAATCCTTATTAAATAAAATTTTTTTATAGTTTTAGCACTTATTCTTATCCTTTAATAAAAATTGCTGTTGAAAGTTTCTTTCTAAAATTGTAACAAATACATAGTATAGATTTCGAGAAATTTGGTCCTATGACTATTCATATAGACGTTTTCAGGCCCATGAAGATACATTATTGATAACCAGTTAATTCGTCGTGTGTTTTGACTCAAAAAGTTGCAACTCTGGAACTTTTCTCTTTAAATTTGGTGATTCACATTTGAAATCAAATTTATTTGGACTGTATATAATCCTATTTCTGACCTATTTGTCTTGGTGAATCACAGTTTTTTTATAGAGCATCCCGCTTCCCCACATAGTCAAAGCTGTATAACCATTTTATTTAACAACGCCATTCATTTAATATATAAAGGTAACAGTCCATGTTGGTGATAATTTTTTCTGAAATATTGAAAGAATCAATATATTCAATCAATTCCAATAACAACTAACATGTCCGGTCAAACTTACTTTATTACTGGTGCCAATCGTGGTATCGGTTTCGAAATTACTAAGTACTTACTCGCTTCCAATCCTGATCATAAAATCATTGCTACCGCTCGTGATGCTTCAAAAGCAACTGCCTTGAAGGCCTTAAGTAAGAACGTTATCGTATTCCCACTTGACTTAGGTGATCAAAAAACCATTGATGCTATTCCATCTGAATTAGAAAAGATCAATATTGATACTATCGATGTTTTTATTTCCAATGCTGGTATTTCTGATTCTTATTATACTGTACTTGAATGTTCAAAGGAAACTTGGTTAGAACATTATGAAATCAATGCTTTAGCTCCAATTTTAATCTTCCAACAGGTTTACAAAGCATTATCTAAATCATCTATAAAAAAGGCAATCTTCGTTTCATCTGGTATTGGATCACTTACAAGATATATCCCAAGTCCAGTCAGTGCCTATGCTCAATCAAAAGCAGCTCTTAATTTCTCTGTCATTGAATTAAGTGCTGAATTAAAATCAGAAGGTTTCACCATTGCTGCTATTTCTCCAGGAGTAGTTTCAACTGATATGGGTGCATATGCACAAACTAAATTCAATGTTAAATTACCTGAATTTGCTCCTATTCTCTCTAGTTTAACTATAACTCCAGAAGAAAGTGGTACTGCAGTTGGTAAGGTTGCTGAAACTTTAAGTGAAGAAGATCATGGAAAATTCCTTAATTATGATCATACTGTCATTCCATATTAGATTTGATACTTTTGATAGATAGATTAATAGATCAATACTCATTTTATACTTATTTCTATACTTTTGCAGTTAAATATAAAACGGATCTCACATAAGAAAAAAACTACACCGTTGCAAAAAAATGTGTGTCAGTGCCCGTCGTTTAAGATTCGCAAGAAGAAAATTTTATACGATCGTAAAAGATTACCGCAACCATCGAGACCACACCAAAACTATATATAATATTGAAAAATAAAAAAATCTCCATAACCCTTGGTAAATCACCACTTTCACTCGTTCGTTCACTCCATACACTCTTTCACTTATTCTTTTCCTATATCATCAAGATGAGACTTATTAGTTGGGCAATTTTCCCTGTCGCTGCATTTCTTGTCTTCGATTATCTTTTTTATACTTGGTTGCCTATCAATTATCAATTTGATAAACAATTGCTTGCCGAATTATCCCAAGAAGTAATCAACAACCATCCAGATGGTAATGCTACTGCCATCTTAATCGAACTCGCTCCTAAATTAAAAAACGCATACCCTCACTTAATCAATGATTTCAATTTTGAAGATTGGGTCTATAATAATGCCGGTGGAGCCATGGGATCAATGTTTATTCTTCATGCTTCAATCTCAGAATACTTGATCTTCTTCGGCACTGCCGTGGGGACTGAAGGTCATACTGGTGTTCATTTCGCTGATGATTATTTCACAATCTTAACTGGTGAACAATCAGCTGCTTATCCAGGTGCATTAACTCCAGAAATCTATTATCCTGGTGATCAACATCATTTACCAAAGGGTAAATATAAACAATACGCTATGCCTAGAGGATCATTTGCATTGGAATTGGCTCAAGGTTGGATTCCTGCCATGTTACCATTCGGATTCTTAGATACTTTAACTTCAACTTTAGATTTCCAAACTTTTGGTAGAACTGCATATTTTACTGGTAAAGATATGATTAGAAATCTCTTAAACGGTAAGTTTTAGATTTATGAAAAAGACTAAAAACAAAACAACAAAATAAAAGCTATCTTAATAGAAAGATATATGTGTATAGATATGTATATTTATTGTTACATTAATTAATAATATTGTTAGAATATAATTGGATAAAAATAAAGAAGAACAAAAAGTAGATGTAAAAATGACAGATAAAAGGAAAAACATTAACATAAGGAAGGGAAGAATGAAGGAAGGAAGGAAGAAAAGAAGCAATTTTGATGCATTCACGATATGCTATTTAAAAAGCAAAATAAAATAAAATCAATCAAAATATGAATGATTCCAATGATGATCTATATTAATTGGAAATCAAAACATAAGAAACTTTTTTTTTGTGTGGGTCAGTTATACATAACCACCTAATTGTAATAAGGATTTAGCCACGCTAAAACTATTTGGAGTTGCAAAATTATTAGCAATTGGGGAAGAAGTAAGAATGTTTTTATTAGATGACTTCATATTTGAAGTATTAGTGGATGTATTAGCAGTAGTATTATTAGCTGAAAGAAGACTTCCATCAGCTGGATTTTTAGAATTAGACATGATCGTATTACTTGTAGTATTAAGAATAGTTTCATTATCTTCATCTATAGTCGTATCATCATTATAGATGAAATTATTGGAAGTGGAGTTATTATTGTAACGGGTGGAATTTGCTTTTCTTAAAGGAGTCTTTAAAATTTTACTTATAGAAGGCAAAGTGGTAGCGTGTGAGGATGAAGGTGGGATGGTATTGGTAGTAGTAGTGGTAGCAGTTGGAGCATCATAAGTACTCACTTGAATAGAAGGAATGATTGATGCAGCAAAGGGAAGTATAAATGAGTTTTGAGAAAATGATTTAAGAAATGAAGCAGAAGGATCTTTAATGTGAGGTTTTAAATGATCACTTTCTTGTTCATCATCATCTTCATCATCATTATCATTTGGTTTCAATTTTGGTAATAATTTTTGATTATTATCTAATTGAGAAGATTTTGATTTAGTATAAAAGATTGAATTCTTTTTAATTTGAAACAATTTTAATTTTTGAATCTTCTTATGGTTTGAGTTGAATTGTTTCTTATATGCTATGTTCGATAAGGTAAGTTGTTGTTTTTGTTTTGCATTTAAATTTGATTTATTATTAGTGTTGGTGGTAGACAAGTTATTTAAATTAACATTAATGGATGAATGATGATAAGAGGAAGTTTCGGGTGGGGTTGGTAAATAACTTGATTGTCTTGAGACTGGAGTGGGGGATGGACTATCAAAGCTAGCAAACAGAGGTGATAAAGGTTTGATGGAAGTTGATGATAAGATTGAAAAATCAGGTGGAATGATTGAATTAGTTGAAGATGTAGAATTAGTAGTGATGGATGATGATGATAAATTTGGATGTTTTCTTTTTGTAATCAATTCATCACGTTGTTGAAGTTTATATAATGCAAGTTGTAATTTCAATTTAAGTTTTGTAGCAGCCAATCCAGCGGTATCATTTTTAAAAATGGTTGTTGTTGTTGTTGTTGTAGATGATGATAATGAGGATGAAGTTCTTACAACACCAGGAGAATTATTAGTTGAAGAAGTTGATCTAAAGTCGGAGAAACTTGCCATTTTACTGGCGGTAGGGAATCTTCTTGAGTTAAGATGAGTAGAAGTTGATGTTGATGATGATGTTGATGTGAATGATAAAGATCTGGAAGCTTTATTATCTGGCGTTAAAGCTAAGGAAGGAGAGACGGTAACCAATCTAATTCTTGATCTTGGAGAGAGTTTTCTCTTTTTGATACCACCACCATTGATAGAAGTAGAAGATTCTGAGTTCGAGTTTAAGATTGATCCTTTGATTGGTTCTAGAGCCATTCTATTATTGGATGTGATTGACATAAGACTCTGGATTGGATTGGTTGTAAAAATACGTGATTGGGATTGGTATTGGTATTAGTTCGCGTGTTGTTTTGATTGTTTTTAAAGGAAAGACGTGATTGATGAAGGTGGGAGGGATGTAAAGGTGGATGAATGGATGGTAGTAGGAGATGGAAGCTGAACAAGTGATGGGTTGATAGTATATAAAAAGAAGAAAGAAGTATACAAATGTATATATATATCTGAAATATAAACTATTCAAATCAAATCAAAACAAAACAAAACAAACAGTAAAGCAAAGTAAAGTAAAGTATTGAATTGATCGCGTTTGAAAAATAAATGTGCTATGAAAGAAGAACAACTCAAATTGACTAAATGACTAAATAGAGAAGACTAAATAATAATAATCATACAGTTAAGATAAAAGCTGTATGTGTGTACCAATTAGGCAATTAGACTAAAACTAAAACTTACAGGGACTGGGAAAGGAATGGAGACAAAGTTAGGTACACACTATTCACTAGAGTAGAGCCCAACACCCTATTCAAAAAAACAGTGTTAAAGACGCTAAAGAAGAGGAAGAGGGATTTACTCGAACCACAAAGTCCCTCTTTGAAAGGTAAATAAACCATTTGTAAATAAATAATAAACAAATAAACATTTTACAGTGGGCAATTCCTCATAGTAGATCATCTACATACACGTAACACGTAAACATCTCAATTGCCCTTTTTCACTTGCAACTAAAATCTTCTGCTACTATATAGACCATCTAAGTTTAGTGTAAATGTTGTTTGTTTTGGTATTACTCAATTCGATCAATTTGACTGTAAAAAAAAAAGCGTGTTGTTTTTATTTACATTTTGGGAAAGGGTACACGACTAACAATAAAACTGGTACCATTCATAGAATACGCCAAAATATGATATAGTTTACGCTACTTTACGTTACTTATTATATATGTATGTATGTCAGTAGGTCTAATGTCTCGTAAAAGTAGTAACAATCACTACCATAAACTGTTTAACCATCATCATTCATCCCCATAATTGAATGACCTCTACGTCGAATACGCCAAAACGCCAAATTTACAATATACTATAAACAATACTTCAAAATCTAAAATATACGCCCATTCTTTTTAAATATTACGATTTAACTATTACAGTACGTACCTCATTTACTACCATATTTCGGCTAATCAATTGTATGTTCTTTTCTTTTTAGTTTGGATTGAATTGGCTTGGCTTCTTCAAGTATGATTATCTCATAAGGGGCTAAGGCTAGGGTAAATCATTTTTACATCGTTTGAATCTAGGGCTAGATCTATATTGGGTCTATTTGGTTACAGTCAATTGATCGCATTTTATAAGCCATTGGCAGTAGTAAATGCTTTTTTAATCGATTAGATGGTGTTTAACTAGTAAAATGTAAGACTAATGTAAATTTTAATAAATTTTGCAAAATTTTAGCAGTCATTTATTGTAAATTGCGAAGGAACCCTTATAAAATTAGACTTTTTAATGTCTATCCAGAATTATCTGCAATTTCACTCTAGTTATGTAATATTTGAACCTTTCAGACCTATAAATTGAACATCCAACTTTCGGTATACTTCATTGTAATATCATATTATGATCTATTATATCTTAAAACGACAATCAAGTGATCATTTATTAAGGGACTATACGAACCCTTCAATCTTTTTCTTCTTTTTTGAACCAATATACACGACCCAGTCCAGTTCGAAGAACGTGACTTGAAGAACGTGACTAATATTTTTTTTATCTTATCACTGGTTTGAGAAAATGCGTTATCCCACACATCAGTCATATCATATCGAATGGAATCACATAGTAAACGAATCAATCATAGAAGGTGTAATAGACCAATAAACGAAGATTAATCACGCCTAATAGATTGATGTAACTTACGAAAATGCTGTTAAGATCAAGATTATCATCATTAAGAGAATATATAACTCCCGTCAATACATCATCCAATTTCTCCACAACAGG
The DNA here is from genome assembly GCF_036884675.1 of Scheffersomyces coipomensis. Taxonomy (NCBI): domain Eukaryota; kingdom Fungi; phylum Ascomycota; class Pichiomycetes; order Serinales; family Debaryomycetaceae; genus Scheffersomyces; species Scheffersomyces coipomensis. Next base: position 1,996,915 of record NW_027042895.1, on the reverse strand, counting down.
ACAAATAAGTCCTCAAGAATTTGTTGAAGCTGGAGATTATTTAATTGATAAATTTAGAACTTGGTCATGGGGTTCATGTCCTGAAAACTTACGTAAAAGTTTCTTACCTCCTGATAAACAATTTTTAATTACAAAACATGTACCGAGTCCCATTAGAGCTAATAATTATTTAAGTGGCGGTTTAGACTTTGATGATGACGATGAAGAGGGTGATAATGGAGAAGAATTGATTAAAGACGAAGATGACGAAGATGGCTGGACGAAGACAAGAAACATTAATCATAAAATCAATCAAAAATCTGCTGGTGCAGGTACAACCACAAATGCAACACCTGATATTGATGATATAGTTGACCTTTTAGATGATGAAAATCAACAAGAAGATATTGGAGCTGAAGATGATTTTGATGATCTTGAATTCATAAGTAATGCCAACGATAATTTAAGAAGATATGATATATACATAACTTATTCTACATCTTATCGTGTACCAAAATTATATTTAGTTGGTTTCAATTCAAATGGTATACCATTATTACCAAAACAAATGTTAGAAGATATTTCAGGTGATTATAAGGATAAAACAGCCACTATTGAAAGTTTACCAGTAGCTTATAATACCACTTCTGTAATGATTCATCCTTGTCGTCATGCATCTGTTATGAAAGTATTTATGAAACATTCGAAATCAAATAAACAAAAGAAGGAGGCTCAATTAGCTCAAAAGTTACTGGATATGGGTATATCTGATGAGAAATCTGGTTCTAATTCAACCACAACTACTGCTGATGATGATGAAGATGGGATCAGAGTGGATCAATATCTTACCACGTTTCTAAAATTCATGTCAAGTGTCATACCTGGTATTGAATATGATTTCACAACTGATGCCTTATAAAGGGGATCTATATGATTTGATATCATTAGTTGCAAGTTGGAAAAGGGGTAGGATTAGGTTATTTTCATTCATTCATTTTGTTTTTGTTGTTTCTAGTTAGTTTAGATTTATTGCTTATTCAAATTTAGATTGTTTATGTATGTAAGTACGTATGTACACATGTGATTGCTTTCATTTATTCATTTAATATATTTATTTTATATATACCTTATCATTCCTATAGGTTTATAATACCATATGATGATCATCGTCTCTAAACTAAATGCTTAATTATAATTAAACTTTGCATATGAAACTGCGTGTTTTTCTGTCTTGGCTGAGTTTGCCCTTAGATTTGTTTGTTTGCTGTAAATTCCAGAATCAATTTCCATTTCAGCTTACATCTTTCACTTCCCATCAATTGAGTCAATTTAAAGAGGAGGAAGCAGAAGGTCTAGCTTCAAGATGAGTTCATTAAAGAAAAGAAAAGAAGGAGTGACTTCTCATGATGATCCATCGATTCCAGACATTGGAATATCATCCGGTATAAACAACCCCACCAATCTTAAAACTCCATCATCACCTACACCATCAATTGAATCAATTCGATCGATAAAGGAAGGTCATCACATTCACAATTCTCATCATCTTCGTATAACTCCTACATCATCCAATGAAACTAAAAAATTAAAACGATCATTATTGGAAACCAGGAGATTATTCTTCATCTTAGGTACCGGTCTTGGATTATTATTAACGATTTTATTAACTACATGGCAAAGTCCTCATATTAGAAGTGAATTGGATAGAATCGTAAGCTTTGATATGAGTTCAGTTAATAATTTCTTTTATGATAATAATTGGAAAGATTGGACGGATATCTTACCTCTAAGTTTACAATCAATGTTAAGTGAAGCTGAAATGGAACAAAAAGATGATTCATTACATGGATCCGCTGAATCATTCTCTGTGGGGAGAAGGTTGGCTGCTCAACAGAATTTAACTGATAAATATAACGTGGTCCTTGTTCCTGGAGTTATATCTACTGGAATTGAATCTTGGGGTGTATCAACTTCAGGTGATTGTCCTTCTATAAATCATTTCAGAAAAAGATTATGGGGTTCATTCTATATGTTAAGAACCATGATCATGGATAAGACTTGTTGGTTAAAACATATCATGTTAGATTTTGAAACTGGGTTAGATCCACCTAATATCAAATTAAGAGCTGCTCAAGGGTTTGAAGCTGCCGATTTCTTCTTAGCAGGGTATTGGATCTGGAATAAAATCTTACAAAATTTAGCTGTGATAGGATATGGACCAAATAATATGATAAGTGCTTCTTATGATTGGAGATTAGCTTATTTAGATTTGGAAAAGAGAGATGGATATTTCTCAAAATTAAAATCACAAGTTGAATTAACCAAAACTTTAAATGGGGAAAAATCAATCTTAGTAGGTCATTCTATGGGATCTCAAATCATTTATTATTTCATGCAATGGGTTGAAGCTGAAGGTAAATATTACGGTAATGGTGGTTCAACTTGGGTAAATGATCATATTGAAGCTTATGTTGATATTAGTGGATCTACTTTAGGTACCCCCAAAGCAATCCCTGCTTTAATTTCAGGTGAAATGAGAGATACAGTTCAATTAAATGCTTTGGCAGTATATGGATTAGAACAATTTTTCAGTCGAAGAGAAAGAGTTGAGATGTTAAGATCTTTTGGAGGCATTGCAAGTATGATTCCTAAAGGTGGAGATTTAATCTGGGGGAATTTAACTCATGCACCCGATGATCCTACAAATACTTTACATGAAGAGAATCCTTCTTTTGAAATTGAAGGATCTAAAAAGGATAGTTTTGGTTCGTTTATTAGATATAAATCAATAAATGAAACTCAAGAACAAAATTTCACTATTCATCATAGTATAGAAAACCTATTGAATGATGCTCCAGAATGGTATTCAAAAAGAATAAGAGATCAATATTCATTTGGTATAGCTAATACAGTGGAAGAATTAGATAAAAATAAAAAAGATCATCTGAAATGGTCCAATCCTTTAGAAGTTGCCCTCCCAGTTGCACCAAATATGAAAGTTTATTGTTTCTATGGAGTTGGTAAACCAACTGAAAGAGCTTATCATTATGTCGAAGCTGATCCATCTGTAAGATTACCAATGACAATCGATACTGAACTGGAAAATCCCGTCCTTATAGGTGATGGTGATGGAACTGTATCATTATTAACTCATAGTATGTGTCATGAATGGAAAAAAGGTCAAGTATCAAGATTTAATCCTGGTGGTTCACCTGTAACCATTGTTGAAATCAAGCATGAACCAGATAGATTTGATATTCGTGGTGGTGCCAAGACAGCTGATCATGTTGATATACTAGGTAGTGCTGAATTGAATGAATTAGTCCTTCGAGTAGCAGCTGGAAAAGGTGATACGATCGATGATGTATATGTTAGTGATTTAAAAGATATTGTTGCATCTTTAGAAATTTAGTTGTGTTAATTTTAAATTTTTGTCAGTTTGTTCTGTATATCTGCTTTTATTTACTTAGACTTAGCCTTCTGTATTATGATATTAATGAAAAAATTTATGGTATAAAGTAATTATAGTAGATTTAATCAGTCATCATCTTCATCTTCAGAAGATGAATAGCCAGATACTATTGGACTTGGACTTGATTCCTTGGATGAGATTTGTTTGATTTTTTCCTCTTGTTTATGATTGAGTTTCTTTAAGGGGACTTTAATAATTGGTTTAGTCACTTTACTTGATATTTTAAGGTTTTCGATTGGTTTTTCATTAGTTTGTCGTATTCTTCTAAATTTCTCCAACTGTTTAATGTCCTCAAGTTTTTGATCCTGTTCTTCTTTTAATTCCTTCTCTCGTAAACTTTCATAAAACTGCCTTGATTTGTCGTCCAATTTATATGATGAGTTTTGAGATTCCATCTGTTGTCGATATTCTTGATGTTTCCTTTCTTTAGTTGGTTGTTAGTATTTCTTTCATAGTCTATTTTACTTTGATGTTCAATCTTGTACATACCTCTATTTTCTTTCAATTGCTGATGCAAAGTCTTCCTCTCCGTACTTTCATCATCTTCAGTATTACCATTCCCATCTACCGTGTTGGACATGACTGTCTTTACCCAAAGGAATTCCCCCATAGTTAAAATGCAAAATTGATATTTATTTTCGCGATGTTTACAAAAAGCAAAGCGCTATCAGAAATTTATTTTTAAAGACTGTATCCATTAAACCAAAAATATAAAAAAATCACGTACACAATTACAGTTCTAATCTAGATATCTAATCTATGAAACTATGTAGATACGACCTTCATAAGGAGATAATGTTTCTTCATCAACATCAGAAACATTGGAATGAACCAATTTGAACTCACCTTCGATATGTTTTTCAAATTTAACTGGATCAGTGGAGAAATTTAACACAACATAAGCTTTTGGTGATGAAGATTCTGGATCAGATTGATACTTTAAGTAAGTGAAAGTCTTTTCATTTTCATAATCTAAAACTTTGAATGATCCATAGATTAATAAATCTTTGAATTGTTTTCTAACTTTTAATGATTTTCTCCAGAAGTTTAATACGGAATTGGAATCTTCAATTTGGGAAGCAACATTGATTTCTTTATAGTTATCATTAACTCTACTCCAAGGTTCAACAGTTGAGAAACCACCATAAGCAGAGCTATCCCATTGAACAGGAGATCTGGAATGATCTCTGGCCACAAGATTAATCACATCCATTAATTTCTTTTCCTTTTCAGCAAAGTCTGCATCTTTACCATATTTTTCTTTGAATTCATGATAATAATTGACGGTATTAATATCTTTATATTCTTCAATAGACCATGATCTTGGAAGATTTGTCATAGCGATTTCTTGACCTTGGTAAATGAATAAAGTACCAGTAAGAGTAGTTTGTAATAATGAAATTAATTTAGCTGATGTATCTTTATATTTACCATTACCAAATCTTGTAACAGATCTTGGTTGATCATGATTTTCAATGAAAACAGTTGACCAAGCATCAGTACCTTCAATAAAAGCACCTTGACTTTCCACCGCTTTTTTGAAATCAATTAAATTGAAACCATTATATTTAAATCTATCACCTCTAACTGATCCAACTTCAACCACATTAAATAAGAAAATCATATTCATTTCACCTTCTTTAGCACTAACATATTTTAATGCTGCTTCTCTTGAACAATGACCAACTTCACCAACAGTCATAACATCATAATTGGAAGTAACTTTAGAATACATTTCCTTGTGGAATTCATGAATTCTAGGACCAGTTTGAGTATATAAATCAGATGGTTGGTAAGTCTTATCAGGGAAAATAACAGGAACATCTTGAAATCTTTGATCTTTAGAATATAAACCAGCAGTATCAATTCTAAAACCATCAACACCTCTATCAAACCAGAATTTTAAAGCTGAATCATAAAGAGCATCTCTAACTTTTGGATTTTCCCAATTTAAATCAGGTTGAGTTGGAGCAAATAATCTTAAATAATATTCTTCAGTTAATTCATCATATTTCCAAGCTGAACCGGAGAAATGAGATCCCCAATTATTTGGTGGTTGTTTATTACCATGTTCATCAATCTTTGGTGGTTTCCAAACATACCAATCTCTCTTTGGATTAGTTTTAGAACTTCTTGATTCTTTAAACCAAGCATGTTCACTTGAAGTATGATTAATAACTAAATCTAATACTAATCTCATACCTCTAGAATGTAAACCATCAATTAAAGTTTGCATATCATCTAAAGTACCATATTTTGGATAAACAGATTCATAATCACTAATATCATATCCCATATCATCTTGAGGAGAATCATACATTGGACTTAACCAAATAATATCAACTCCTAAATCTTTAAGATAATCTAAAGTAGAGATGATCCCTTGAATATCCCCAATACCATCACCATTGGAATCTTTATAAGAAGCAGGCCAGATTTGATAAATGGTGGCATCTTTCCACCAAGTATAAGAAATTGTCATTTTTTGATAAATTTAAATAAGAAAATGTTATATATGTAACTTAGTTTAATTTAGTTTAGATAAAAATATCAGAAATGAAGTTATAATATTGGAGATTTAATTCAATTTATAGTTTGAAAAATTTCATATACAATCCTCCACAGATGATATTTGAGTTATAAACTGGGGATAATTATCGGTGAAGGTAAATGCAACCAGAGGGCATTTTATAAAGTTGGGGGACATAGATCAAGATTTAACCTAATACTGAGAGTGAGAGTGAGAGTTAGAGATGGAGATTTGGAGGGACAGAGACAGAAGTCGAAGCGGCGGACTTTCCATAGCTTCAAGATATTTGGCAGAGATTATTAGTCCGAAACTAGAAATTTGAAATAAAGGTATAAACTGAAGGAAAATCGAAAAACTCATCTTTCCATGAAAATTTCCGATTTGTGGAGTAGGAAGAGGTTCGAGGAAAATTGCTTAAATTGGGGTGCAGCAACAGGTACGGTTATTTTTAACTCATACCGTAACTTCAAAGACAAGTAGACGTATACGTCGGGAAGATACAAAAGTGTATGTATTCTAAGCCTAATTGATACAAGCAAGACGACAGACGAGACAAGACCAAAACAAGTTAAATCAAAAAATACCGTGCAATGGGATGGATGACATACAGAAGTGGGACAGTATATTTTTGGCGGGTATAGACGTACCGCAATATCGCAAAGTTTAAAAGATTTAGGGCATTAAGAGCAAATCTTCGAGGACAACAGAGGACAATGGGAAATCACATATCAGCCACTATTGTCACTAAATTCCTTTTCGTTGTCATTAATCTAGTTCGCAAAGTTGGAGGAGGGTCTTCGCAAAGAATTCGGAAATATAGCCTCGCAATAACTATCATATTTGTGTAAAGTTTAAACCCAATTTCTACATTCGGAAAAATTTACCACTTAATGATGAAAAGTTTATTTCGAATTACAAAAAGGAGTATGGGTAATATTATCTACCCCCATCGATTAAATTAATTTTGACAACCCAACTCCAAATAAAGGACAAAGGAAATCAAAAAAAGAAACTTTAGTTATCTCGACGACAACAATTCAACAAATTTGTTGACCCTCATCCATCAATAAAAGAAATAGAAATTAAAAAATTATATAGCAATTAAAGACGAGTATACAGTGGGACAGGTCACTTTTTTAACAGCAAGAAGCCCCATAACCCAAAAATAATAATATTAATACATTATGGTTTACTCTACCCCACTTGACAAATTGCAAAAAATAATATTTACTCGAAAATGTAAAGAAGCGTTGCCGTAGTATGAGTTTCAGTTTTTCATATTCTTGTTCATAACAAATGCCTCGATATGATGGTGTGATATACGGTTTGATGTCTAATTATATCGTTATTATACTATAGTGTTTCGTTTAATTAGATGTCTATTTACTTACTAGGTTGGTTATTCAAACTATTTAGATATCGCCTAACATTGCTAATAAAACTAAGTATTAATATATTTCGTTACAAATAGGTTTTGTCCCTCTGGAATAATTAAAAACTTTAAAGTTAAAATTTAAAGATCAAAGAAACAGTTTTTATTTCTTTCTTTCGATCATCGATTGGATTTTAGTTCCTGTTGGGGGAATAAAGAAAGAAAGAAAGTAAGAATGAATATATCTATCTGTCTAATTATGTTGACATTTGTTCACTTCACTTATCTTTCCGTCATATCCTTTAATTTTGGATAATACATTCTATTTTATTTGTCGTGTTACTTTAGTAACTACAAACATGCCATGAGAATTTCTTGTTATATTCCTCCGTAACGAGGCTTCTAAACGAGGCTATTCTATACACCAAACAGCTCCAGGATTGGGGTAAATCAAATTTCTATACCATAGCTTAACCAACTCAAGTTTTCGTAACCTCTCACAAACTTAGAGATATTCAAACAGTAGATCTATTTCTAATTGAAAAAGTTCACCTCAACTTTCCATCGCCGTATCGATTAATTCCTCCGTTATCGCTTAACCCACCAAATTACACTGGTTGAGGCTAGTATAAACGTCGACTCACCCAAATTTAAAAATTCTTCTCTTCTCTATTCTATTATACTCTACATGCATCTGGTATGATTAAAAACCACCTAGAATAACCGCCCCATTCAATCCTTAAAACTATAATTATTACACTTCAAAACTTAAAAATATTTTTATGTGGTTGTTTCCATTTTGTACATAAATTTCATATTTTGCATAATTTTCCGCCCCTCTTTTGAAATAATGCGGCGGAACCTCGCAAAATTCAAGTTTTGATTTTTACTGACAAAAATAAATTCTTTGCTTTCCCTAAAACTTAGCGCAGAATGACTAAATGAGGGGGATGCACTCATAATGTGGGTGTTCTGGAGAAGGACAGACGAAACAATCACAAACCAAAGTGGGCAACAACCACAACAACAAGTTAAGAAATATTATTATTACATTACATTACAAGAATGATTGTTAAATAACTTTTTAGATGTAGATTCAATTTTGTTGCTTGCGCTGGAGTTTTCCTAATTTAGGCTGATCTGAAGCAACGTAGAATGAAACAACTCAAGTCAGATATCCATGATTAGTTTCTTTTTTATTTTGAAGGTTGCCTTTTTCTCCTTATCTTTGGGGTAAATCTCTGTCTCTCCCCCATCTCAATCTCTCGAACACCTTAAAAGATCTATCTGTTCCTGTTATTTTTGATCCCCATCTTCTATCACTCATCATAGTGGAGAACTGCTCTTTGTTCAAAAATACGCAAAGATTTAAATTTTGTGCTTAAAATCCAAAATCAAAATTATTTTTTAAGCTTAAACGCGGGGTCAAAATTTTTTAATTTCTTTTTTTTTTTTTTTTTAATGTTGTTTTATTTTTAACTATTTTTTTTTCAGCATATAGTGTCGTTTTTTAAGAGCCATTTAACACATTTCCAGACGTGGTTGTAGACTCCATTTATAATGTCAACTATGATGTATGATGCAGTTGGGTCTACTATAAGGTACTCTTCTTAATTAAACTTAAAAAATATTGCAGAATAATAATATGGAGTACGTTTTTTTTCTTTTTAATTATTGCCTAAATTGTTTTACTCCATATACCTCCTCATTTCATTTTCCAAATACCAGGTTTAATATCTGATACCCGTATAATTCGTACTTTTTTTTTTAAGATTCATTCTTTCCTTCCTTGTTTCAATATCATTATATAAACCTCGAAATATTTCCTTTGTTCATCATCAAATCTTATCAGTTTGGATTTTTTTTATAAATCAAGTCTTATTGTTTTCCATATCTCTCTTGTATCTTAGCGAGAGACTTATTACAAATCATAGATCTGTATTGTATCCATAATAATATCAGGTATATTGATATAGATATAAACTAAACTTAGCAAAAACTTAAAAATGTCGGCTCAATACGTTGAAGACGTAAAGAATCCTAATGAAAAGGTTCAGATCGAACCTTTAGGTAAGAAAGGTACTGATTCTTCATCACTTAATTCTTATGCTGTTGATGATTATGTTTCTAAATTTTTAGATATGTCAAATGAAGCTAAAGATAATGATCATAAAGAAAAAACTATGAAATTAAGAGAAGGTATTAAAACTTTCCCAAAAGCTGTCATGTGGTCTCTTATTCTTTCTTCTGCTTTAATTATGGAAGGTTATGACACAAATTTATTAAATTCTTTCTTTGGTTTCCCTGCTTTTAATAAAAAGTTCGGTAATTATTACCCTGAATTAGGTGAATATCAAGTTCCTGCAAGATGGCAAACTGGTCTTAATATGGGTTATAATTGTGGTTGTATCGTTGGTCTTGCTATTGCTGGTTATGTTGCTGATGTTATTGGTTATAGAAAAACTATGATGAGTGCTTTGGCTACTTCTGTTGCTTTAATTTTCCTTCAATTCTTTTCTCCAAATAGAGAAGTTTTATTATTAGCTTATGTCTTATTAGGTATTAATTGGGGTAGTTATCAAACTTTAACTGTTACTTATGCTTCGGAAGTGGCTCCGACAACCTTGCGTGTTTATTTAACGACATATGTTAATCTTTGTTGGGTGTTTGGGCAATTACTTTCTTCAGGTATTTTGAAAGCTATGACTGGTTCAAAAAGTCCAAATGCTTATCGTATTCCATTTGCTATTCAATGGATTTGGCCAATTCCAATCTTCATTGGTGTTTTCTTTGCTCCTGAATCTCCATGGTATTTAGTTAAAAAGGGTAGAGATGCTGAAGCAAAACAATCTCTTAAAAGATTATTGACTGAAAATTCTCATTTACCTGATAAAGAAGTTTTAGCTACTGCTATGTTAAAAAAGATCCAAATGACTGTTAAAGAAGAAGAAGCTGTTTCAACTGGTATTACTTTCCGTGATTGTTTCAGAGGTTCCAATTTTAGAAGAACTAGAATTGCTGCTTTCACTTGGATGTTCCAATCTTGTACTGGTTCAACCTTAATGGGTTATTCAACTTATTTCTACATTCAAGCTGGTTTATCTACTAGTATGTCATTTACTTTCTCCATTATTCAATATATCATTGGTATTATCGGTACTGTTGGTTCATGGTTTGTTTCTAAAAAAGTTGGTAGATTTAATATGTATTTCTTTGGTTTATGTTTCCAATCCATTGTGTTAATCATTGTTGGTGGTTTAGGTTGTTCTTCTTCAACTAGTGCCAAATGGGGTGTTGGTTCATTACTTTTAATCTATACCTTTGTTTATGATTTAACTGTTGGTCCAATGTGTTACTGTATTGTGGCCGAAATTCCAAATTCAAGATTAAGAACCAAGACTGTTATGCTTGCTAGAAACTTATATAATGTTTCTAACATTATTGTTGGTATTGTTACTCCATATATGTTAAACCCAACTCAATGGAATTGGAAAGCTAAGACTGGTTTCTTCTGGGCTGGATTCTCCATTACTGCTGCTATCTGGTGTTACTTTGATTTACCAGAAACTAAAGGTAGAACCTTTGCTGAATTGGATTTATTATTCGAAGAAGGTATCAAAGCCAGAAAATTCAAATCTACCGAAGTTGATGTGTTTAATGCTGGTAAATTAATGGAAAGATTTGGTGAAGAAAACATCAAAGCCTTTGTCCAAGAAGCTGAAATCACTGAAGAAAAGATTAGAGCTTAGAAATCTCTACCCATTTTCCCCTTGTTTCACTCACTATAGTTTAAAAAATTAATGTTAATTCTAATTCTCCGTATCCTATTTTAAATAACTATTCTTATTATTATTATTATTTGTAAAACAATTACTTACTTTAATTCAACGAATCAATCTTATACACTATCATCCCCTTTGTAGTTATACTTCCTTCTGATATTTGGTATCACCACACGACCACTCCAATTTTTTTTCAGTTTTGTGCGTGTGAGACTATTTTGAATATTTTTATTTTTTTTAACGCTTCTAAAAATCCTCAGAAGATACGTGCAACAGGATTATTTACAACCATAACTTGATCTTGATATATAACGGGGGGTTCGTACAAAGGAATCACTGGTTAAGTGTATATATAGACTAGAAGATACCAGATTAGGATTATTTAGAGGAAGTTAGCTCGTTGTATTCAGTTTCAGGCTATCCCCCTCAAAAATATTATCTGTCATATCTATCTATCATCATCATGTCATACAATAATAACTATGGGTATCGGGGATACAACAATGGGTATCGAGATACGTATAAACGAGGTGGTTATAATAGACAAGGGAATGGATCAGATTACCAGTATGGTGGTAGCAATGGAGGAAGTGGATATCAGAATGGTGGTGGTAGTAGAAGCCATCATCATTATCAATCTAACAATGATAATCGATATGTGCCGTCAAATTCACTGGTTGAATCTGAATCAACTACTCCAATCTCGAAACCTCCAACAGGACCAAAAGGATTAAATTCTGAAGTCAATTCACCTTTGCCTAATTCTAGTCGAGCTGAAAGTGTCAATGCTGATGTCAGTAGAGGCTCAGATCCAAAGACTGGTAAGAATGATAAGGATTCGGACTTTGCTAGATTACTGCATCATGTTGATTTCACTCGTAAAATCAAATTTCATAGTGATTCTGATCCAAGAAAGAATTATAAAGTGATATATGATCCTGAATTTGATAAATCCTTAACTACAAAGGAAGAAAAGAAAACGCGTTCGAAGAAGACAAGATTTAATGGTGAATCAGTTAATGATAATGAATTGAATGATCCAAGATTATCCAACATTGTCCAATATTTCCAAAAACCAAATAAGAAATCCAAAAAATTCCCTTATAAACATTTACCTCAACCTAAATTTATATTTGATAAAGATTCTTTAGGTCCAGCCCCACAAACTGAATTAGTAGTATGGGATTTACCATCATCTATTACTGAAGTCTATCTTTCAAATTTTATCAAAGGGTTTGGAGACCCTATAAAAGAAGTTAAATTCATAAATGATCCTGAATTCGCAGTTCCTTTAGGAGTTGCTACATTTAAATTTCAAGGTAATCCTGAAAAATCTCAGCGTTTGGCTAAAACGCTCATCAAAAAAGTTGCCACTGATCGTATTAAGATTGATGGTGAAAGTTTAAACATTGGATTGAATGATCATGATGGAACTTTATTAAATAAAAGAGTGAAGACTGCCAGTGATAAATTAAAATCATTAAAAATAAAATTAGGAAGAGAAGAAAGAATCAAACGTCAAAATGAACAACAAGAGATGCTTAAGAAAGCAGAATTATTAAAGAAAAAAGAAGAACAAGCTAAGAAAGAGAAAGAGAAAGCTGATGCTGCCGCTGCTGCTGAAATGGCGGCAAGTGATTCAAACAAGTCAACAAATGCAAAAAGTGCCGCTGAATCATTATCAATCACCAAATTCAAGCCTTCCACAACCACCCTTTCCATTCGTCATCATCATAGAGTCGTTGAAGGCATCTTCTTACCTAAAGACTTAAAGAAATACGTTAAAGATAGACCTTATATTTTAATTCCTGATAAGTTTGTGTCAACTAAAAAGGTTTCATCACTGGATATTAAACGAGTGCTTAGCAAATATGATTGGACCAGAGTTTTATCTGATAGAACAGGTTTTTATATTGTATTTAATTCATTGAAGGAATGTGAAAGATGTTTCGTTAATGAAGATGGTAGAAAATATTTTGAATATAATTTGTTTATGGAACTTTCTGTTCCTGAAGGTTATGATATTAATAAGAATGAATCCGACGACGAGGATTTCTTTGAATCTGCTACTAAACAAAATGATGTTATAGATGAAGCTACCAATATGTTAGTTAAAGAGTTCCAAAGTTTTTTATCCAAGGATATTCGAGAAAGAATTATAGCTCCTGCTATTTTAGATTTATTAAATCATGATAAATATCCAAAACTAATGGAAGAATTAAAATCTAAAGAACTTCAATCTAAGAAAGTTATTCCAGAGCCAATCAATTTAAATTCCCAATTGAAAAAGGATGCTCTTACATTATTAACTAAAAAGAGAACAGAACAACAATCTCAACAACACCATCAATCACTTCCATCTTTCAAGAAGAAAGAAGAAGGTGGTGGAAGAAGATTATCACAATCCAAACCAGGTAAGAAGAATAGTTTAATTCCTATGCAACATGCTCTTAATTTCGATCATGATTCAGATGATGAAGATGAAATTGAAGATGATTTAAGTAGATCTTTAACTCCAGTTGCTCGTAGTTTGAAGAGAGAAAGAAGTTTAACAGAGGATACTGTCATTAGTGATGATAACGAAGAAGGTACAAAGAAGAAAGCCAAGACTGCTGCATTAGCATTTTATGATTCATCATCGTCAGAAGAAGAAGACGAAGAGGAGGAAGAAGTATCATTACAAGAGGTTAAAGAAGAAGTGGAAGTGGATGTCAAGGATGAAGTTAAAGACGAAAAAATGGACATTACTCAAGAAGAAGATTATACCAATGTTGAATTCAAATACCATCCAACAGAAGTTGGTCCAGTTACAGTTTATGAAGAATATCCATATTCATCTAAAGAACCATTTGATTTAGAAGTTTTACAGCAATTTATCAAAGATGATGAAGATTTAAAATATGCCAAGGAAGTATTAGCCGATGTTGATGAGAAGAGCAATAATTTCTCTTTTAATAACATTGATTATTGGGCTTGGAAGGAACAAGATTTAAAGAGATCTTCTAATGAAGTATTGGGAGAGATTGATATTGAAAAATTAGATTCTAAATTTGAATCTAAGAGTGGTAGTTTCAAGAGTGAAGGATTTAAAAAGATTGCTGATGAAGATAAGGCTGAATATTTACCTCATCGTAGAAAATTGAATCAACCATTAAAGACCATTCTTCATGAAGATGATTATGATGATGATTTTAATAATAACAACAATAATAACAATACTAATAAAAATAGCGATAATGTTAATAATGGTAATGTCAACAATAATGTGAATACTAATGGTGGAAATGCTAACACTAATAACAATAATAATAATAACAACAACAACAGTTCAGCCAATAACAACAATAATAATGCCATTCAAAGTTCTCGTGTGAATCGTGCCAATAATAGAAGATTTGCTGCTGATATCACTGCTCAATTAGGTAACGAAACAGAAGTGTTAAGTTTGAATGCGTTAACCAAGAGAAAGAAGCCAGTTTCTTTTGCAAGATCTGCTATTCATAATTGGGGATTATATGCTTTGGAACCGATTGCAGCTAAAGAAATGATTATTGAATATGTTGGGGAGAGTATTAGACAACAAGTTGCCGAGAATAGAGAAAAGAGTTATTTAAAGACAGGGATTGGATCGTCATATTTATTTAGAATTGATGAGAATACCGTTATAGATGCCACTAAAAAGGGAGGAATTGCTCGATTCATTAATCATTGTTGTAGTCCAAGTTGTACAGCCAAGATTATTAAGGTTGAAGGTAGTAAAAGAATTGTTATTTATGCATTAAGAGATATTGAAGCTAATGAAGAATTAACTTATGATTATAAGTTTGAGAGAGAGACCAATGATGCTGAACGTATTAGATGTCTTTGTGGAGCTCCTGGTTGTAAAGGATATTTGAATTAGAATGAAGTACTATAGGAGTACTTTTATCATTTGTATTATATATAGATCATAAGTCTTATATAAATTCTGTACTATTAATAATTAAGTCAATTAATTTAGTAATTAAATATGAAAGGAGGGATTGATAGGATCAGGGTTGATAAGAGTTCCTGGACCTGATCCAAGACCAATTTTCAAATCAAACAAGTAAAGGGTAAGGTAATTGAAATATCCAAATAATAACAATTCCCAATTAGGTAATTTAGTTGTGAATAATATATGTTTCATAAGATGATGACGATAAATAAGTGAAATTGTTACTTAAAACTGACCAACCATAAACAAAAATATGTAACAACTAATCTTTTTACGTCAATAATTAGAAGCATTTGTAAATCAAAGACATATAACTGAAGGGGAGAGAACTGATTATCTATAATTGAAAAATTGACATTTATCCCAATTAGGTCAAATTGAAAATACTCACCTGCATATAACAGAATTTCTTTTTTTAATGAAATTCACGTGACTTGAAGATATGCGACATTTATCCGTTTAGCACCCAAATAAAGAAGAAAGACATTTTTAGTTGTGCGACATTTGTTGTTGCTTTTTGTTTAGGAATCATCCCAATTAGGCAAATTAAAAACAATAATAAATAAATAAGACATTTTCCATAATAGTTTACATACACTAAATAGTTTTCATAGAGGATGTCTAGTCATAAACTGATGAAAAAAACACAGACTGATCCCAAAACAGTAATTTTGAAAATATTGATCTTTGTCTGAGTTAAGCTGAGTTGGTAAAATCTTTATATATGTTGTAAGTTCTGGTCTATTCAAATCAATATAGTTTACTTTTTGATTTTGCTTTGACTTCTTGACATCCTTCTCTTCTCTTGTACTAATTGGCCATTAAATTAGAAGATCAAGCTGGTATTGAAGCAGTTAGAATAGCTCATCATTATCACCCTCAAAACGAAAAATTTCGAGAAGCTGCTAATTTTTGGTATACAGAAAAATTGAATTTAGCCGACGATTTAAGTTTAAGATTTCAAAAAAATTTCAACTTACAACTGCTTTCTTCTTCCAACTACATCATAGTTCCTTCCCTTCATAGTATCTTATCATCATCATAGTCATGTCCAGTGTGCGTACTCAACCTTTACAACCTTTAAACAATGATCAATTGAATGTAAGGGCCAATAATATAACCCCCATAAAACCCATCAGACGTACAAAAGATGTACCCCAACCTCATCAACAACAACAACAACCATCACAACATCAACAAGGTGCAGAAGCCGCTAAACCAAAGAAGAAAAAGGAAAAATTATCAGCATTATGTAAAACTCCTCCATCTATCGTTAGAACTAGAACTGGTAGAGATTACCGCCGTGGAAATTTCCTTGGTGAAGGTGGATTTGCAAGATGTTTCCAAATGAAAGATGATTCAGGTCAAATTTATGCTGCTAAAACAGTTGCCAAAGCTTCTATTAAAAATGAAAAGACAAAGACTAAATTATTATCTGAAATTAAAATTCATAAATCTTTAAAACATGCTAATATTGTTAATTTTATAGATTGTTTTGAAGATGATATTAATGTTTATATATTATTAGAGATTTGTCCAAATCAATCATTAATGGAATTATTAAAAACTAGAAAAAGAATTTCTGAACCTGAAGTTAGATTCTTTATGGTTCAAATTGTTGGAGCTATTAAATATTTACATTCAAGAAGAGTTATTCATAGAGATTTAAAATTAGGTAATATCTTTTTTGATCCAGAAATGAATCTTAAAATTGGTGATTTTGGTCTAGCTTCAGTTTTACCTTCAACTGATTCAAGAAAATATACTATTTGTGGTACTCCAAATTATATTGCACCTGAAGTTTTAGGTGGTAAAAATACTGGTCATAGTTTTGAAGTTGATATTTGGGCTATTGGTATTATGATGTATGCTTTATTAATTGGTAAACCTCCATTTCAAGCTAAAGATGTTCAAGTTATTTATGAAAGAATTAAAAAGACTGAATATTATTTCCCAGAAGATAAAGTTATAAGTGATTCAGCTAAAGATTTAATTAAAGATTTATTAAGTTTAAATCCTTTAAATAGACCAACCATAAATGATATTTTAAATTATGAATGGTTTAAAGGTCCTTTCCCTGATAAAACTCATGAATTAAGTTTACATACTACTCCAATTGGACTTCAAAATATTCCAAAACAAGAATCAGCTGTCAATTTCACTAACACAAAAGCAAATGCTGGAATTTATACTCCAAAGAATAAAAATCCAGTTGAAATTTTAAGATCTGATTTACATTCTGAACAACCAAAATCAATGTTACCACAATCATTATCACCAAATGATACTAAAAATAAATATCAAGAAGTTGATCCAAATCAATTAGGTAAACCAAGAAAAGTTAATTTTAATAGTCTTTATTCAACTTCTATAAAACATCTTAATCAAATTTGTTTTGAAACTTATCAAAATATGAGAAGATTAGAATATTCAGTTCATGAATCAATTGATACTTTAGAATTACCAAGATGTGAAAATCCAACTCTTATAAGTAAATGGGTTGATTATTCAAATAAATATGGATTTTCATATCAATTAAATAATGATGATATTGGAGTATTATTTAATGATGATAATACATTTTTAAAACTTCATAATTCTGATAGATTTTTAGAATTAATTTATCATGAAAATGAAGGTTGGTCATGTATTGAAAATTCAACAAGTCATCCACCATCACAAGCTAAAAGACAATTAGAAATTGTTGATTTTTTTGCAAAATATATGAATAGTAATCTTTCAAAAGTTAGTGAAAATGAAGAAAGAAAAGAAACAGTATTTTTAAGACGTTATACTAGAACATCAGAATTTATAATGTTTGAAATGACCAATGGTAATTTCCAATTTAATTTTAAAGATCATCATAAGATTTGTGTATCAAAGTCAGGATTAGCAATAACTCATATTTCACCAAATAGAGTTACTCAAACTCATCCATTAATATTAATTTTAAAAGAAGGTAATTTCCCAACTATTGAAGTACCTGATTGTTTAGAAAAGATTTCAATTATTAAAGAAGCCATTAAAAAGAAGGCACTTAAAGATGATGTATGAAAATAATAATCTAATAATAACATTTTTTATTTAATTAGTAACTATGCATCCATCTTATTCAACTCATACCAGCATTATACTTTAAATATCTTGCATTTTATTTTAACTCCAGAAGAGATTTGATTTGATTTTGAATTAAAATAATACAACCACCATAATAGAAAGAATATTCATGAACTTATCTCTTCTCTTTTTCATATTGTCATTTATGATTTATCATTATCATTTCAATCTATTTTTATCGTTTTTACTTCCCATTTTAAAAAAAGACCTCCTTATCCTTTATTCTTATCATTTCTTATTCTTATTCTCTTTAGTATTATTATTATTATTACCCCCTTTTCATAATTGTTATAAATGTACATTATTTATCTACGCTTTCCTCCCGCACCGTAAATTTATTAATTATTTTTTAATTTTCAACTTTTATTAAGGTTAGTAATTAACACACACACATACACACACAGAGAGAGAGGAGTGTATGAGGGTTTGATCTATAATACAAGAAGTATACTATTATACATAATTGGTAGTAGTAAGAAGGAGTTTTTTTGTTCTAAAAAAAACATCATGAAAAAAAATTATAAAAAGTCTAAAAAAAGGGAAAACGGATACCATTAAACACACACTGATGAAAGTGATATATACTATAATACAATATAATGATTTTAAGGGACATTATGAATGAGATGAACTGAATGTATTGATTTGATGTGATTTAAGTTTGAAGGATGGATGAATTAATATTCATCTTCAACAGCCAAACTTTGAATTTGCCATTCTTTTCTGAATTTATCTTTAATTTCATCTAATTCACTAATGATAGCAGAACAAGCTCTCATTAAAGCTTTCTTTGGACTATAATCATCTTCAGTTTGAACTCTTAATACGAAATTGGCAAATAATGGATGTTCAACTTTATAAGCTGCGAATAAGACTTTATTATCTTTTAATAATTGAGCTCTTAATAAATTAGCTAAAGTATGATCTTCTCTTTCAATTTTAACAATAGCTGCGTTGGGGACCTTAGTATCTGGGATGATTTTTATCCTAGATTGATTGTTAGTTCTAATCCATATACTTATTGATTTATTGATTAATCAAATAATGTAACCAACCGATTGGTTGGTCTTTTTTTGATTTGTCAACCAAAACGATTGTCAATCAGATTAATCAATCAAAGTTTGATGGAAATACTTACTTTTCAACCCCATCAGGTAAAATGAATAACTCAAATCTATCTGGAGCATTCATTGTGATATGGATTTATGATAGATTAGATGATGCTATTACAGTTTAAATACCTATCATACACCATCCATTTCTGAATTGGCAGTAAATTTTTTGACTGTCAGTTTGAGGTTGGTTGGTTCAAAATGAGAAAACAAATCAGTCATGTGATCTAAATGCGGGCGGGTAACACGGTCGGAGGGGGGAAATGGCACGTCCTGTATATATAAAGTTACCCGGCCAGTTCACTTTCAATTAACCGTAACGAAATGGGATTTATGTTTTTCTGGCTTTGATTGGAAGTACAATCAGAATTTACTGCCACTGTCCATATTAAACTTGATTATTCACTTCCACTTATTTCATCACTACATTGAATCTATCTTGATTGAATCAATATCAAGTGAATCCTGTATTACTACTACTACTTATCAAGGATTTCATATCATCTTTGATAATCTTTGTTTTTTTTTTGTTATTTTTCAATTTGTGGGAAGTTTTTAACTAGTGGAAAAGGTATTAATCTTTAAATCAGTTGCATCATTAATCAATAATGGCGAATCAACAAGACCCTTGGAATAGCCAACAGCGTCCATTAGGTCAACCTTTCAAGTATGTATCTTTGGTTTATCGGAGATTGATTCATTTTAGATTTCTTCATCTCCTCCATCCCTTTTTTTGATAGGCTTACACCTATATTTCACAACATCAATTTACTAACATCAATCAACCTTTTAGTCGTCAACATCCACCTGTTTTGCCCCCTCCAGCAACTTTAGAGACGGGTAAGTATCCCTTTATCTCATTATCGATGGATTCAACCTTGTATACTAACACTTTCATTATAGGTGGTAATCAAAATTTCTACCCTTTACCAAGTTTAGCCAGTTTAGGAAATGGAGGAAATCATCCTCAACCAGGTCATGGGTTCAGTATCCCATCCATTAATTCCACTGGTGATAATAATCAAATCAATCAAATTCAAAATGATCCAAATAGACAAAATCAAGAATTGAGAAGACCTTCTATTGTTAATATAAATTCAGTACCTACATCGGCTAATACCGTAGCTACCACATCAACTACTAATCAATCAAATCAATTACCTCCTCCTTCAACTATAGCTCAAGTCACTGGTACGGCAGTTCCAGATGTTCAATCTATTGCCGGAATTCCAAATCGTTCAACCACTACTAATGTCTATAGACCTTTGAATGTTAAGGATGCTTTATCTTATTTAGATCAAGTTAAAATCCAATTTTATAATCAAGCTGAAGTTTATAATAAATTCTTAGATATTATGAAAGATTTCAAATCTCAAAGTATTGATACTCCAGGGGTAATTGATCGTGTTTCAAATTTATTTAGAGGTCATCCAAATTTAATTCAAGGTTTCAATACTTTCTTACCTCCAGGTTATAGAATTGAATGTTCTTTAGATCCTTCTGATCCAAATCCAATTAGAGTTACCACTCCAACTGGTACTACTACAAGACCAAACATGGATAATTCTCAATTGTGGGGTTCAGATGCACCCAATCAACATCAACAACAACAACAACAATTACAAGTACAAGCTCATTATCAACAAGAACCACAATTGTTACAAGAAGAGCAAGGTCAAGGTGGTGGACAAATTGAATTTAATCATGCTATTTCATATGTCAATAAAATTAAAACAAGATTTGCTAATCAACCAGATATCTATAAACAATTTTTGGAAATTCTTCAAACTTATCAAAGAGAACAAAAACCTATAAGTGAAGTTTATGAACAAGTCACTGTGTTATTTGCCAATTCTCCTGATTTATTAGATGATTTCAAGCAATTCTTACCTGATACCAGCAGTCAATCTTATCAACAGCAACAACAAGCTCAACAACAACAACTCCAACATCAACAACTTCAACAACAACAAACTCAGCAACAACAGCAACAACGACAAGAAGGTGGATTTTATGGTGGTGCTTCACAATTACCTCCAGTGGGTAATTTCCAACAACCTACTACTGCTCCAACTTCAGCAGGTCCTTATAATAATGCTCAACAATATAATCAAGTTAATTATCAACATTCAAGTGGTAGTCCAGAACCTCATGTTACTAATACCGATGTTAATGATATAAAGAAAAAGAAATCCGTGTCGGAAAGTTATGCTTATGAAAATAACTATAATGAAGAAGCTCAGCTTTCTGGTGTACGTGGTACTTCTCAAAAAGCATCTTCCAAGACTCCAGTGGCTACTAAAAATGGATCTGTTGCTGCTACAGTTAATCCAACTTTGGTTCCTGGTATTCCAGAACCAATACCTCCTTCCGCTAATGTTAGTGTTTCATCACTTCTGGAAGAAATCTCATTCTTTGATAAAGTTAAAAAGGCCATTGGTAATAAACAAACTTATAATGATTTCTTAAAGATTTTGAATTTATTTTCTCAAGATATTATTGATAAAAATACTTTAATTGAAAGAGTTGATGGATTCTTTGGTGATACTCATCCTGAATTATTAAATTGGTTTAAAATGTTTGTTGGATTTGAAGAAAAACCGCTTCATATTGAAAATATTACTTTTAAGAAACATCAATTAGAATTATCTTTATGTAAGGCCTATGGTCCATCATATAGACAATTACCAAAAGCTGAAACTTATATGCCATGTTCAGGTAGAGATGAAATGTGTTGGGAAGTCTTAAATGATGAATGGGTTGGACATCCAACTTGGGCATCAGAAGATTCTGGTTTCATAGCGCATCGTAAAAATCAATATGAAGATATTCTTTTCAAGATTGAAGAAGAAAGATTAGAATTTGATTATTATATGGAATCAAATTTAAGAACTATTCAAACTTTAGAAACTATTGCTAATAGAATTGCTAATATGACTCCAGAACAAAAGGCTAATTTTAAATTACCACCTGGGTTAGGTCATAATTCTATAACTATTTATAAAAAAGTTCTTCGAAAAGTTTATGATAGAGATAGAGGATTTGAAGTTATTGATGCTTTACATGAAAATCCATCTATTGCAGTTCCAATTGTTTTAAAAAGATTAAAGCAAAAAGATGAAGAATGGAAAAGAGCTCAAAGAGAATGGAATAAAGTCTGGAGAGAAATGGAACAAAAGGTTTTCTTTAAATCTTTAGATCATTTAGGTTTATCATTTAAACAAGCTGATAAAAAATTATTAACTGCTAAACAATTGGTTAGTGAAATTAGTACTGTTAAAGTTGAACAACAAAATAAAAGATTACATCCATTAACTCCAAAGCCTCAAGAACAATTACAATATTCATTTGATGATATCGAAGTCCTTTTTGATATTTTGAAATTAGCTGATGTGTTTATTAATCGTTCATCTAATTATTCATCAAATGATAGAGAAAAATTAACTCAATTTTTCCAATTTTTCATTTCATTATTCTTTGGTATTTCTACTGAAACCGTAGAAGAAGGTTTAGCTTCAAGAGGTAAGACCGAAAAGGAAACGGAAGAAACTCATGAACCTTCCAAAATTGATGCTGTTGAGGCTACTAATGAAAATGTTAGTTCTAAAAAGAGAGGTCGTGAATCAGATTTATTACGTAATGTATTAAAGAAACAATCTAAATCTAAAAAGGATGATCGTGCTGATTCTCCAACTCCTCAAGTCCAAGATAACGATGAACATGAATCTTTAGAAGAAGTTGAAAAATCAAGTGAATTATGGATTAAAACTGCCAATACTAAATTTTCCTTAAAGGAAGATGGTGCCAATGAAACTAAACGTGATAAATATAATTTCTTCTGTAATACTACTGTTTATGTGTTTTTCCGTCATTTAAGAACTTTATATGAAAGATTATTAGATGTTAAGAAAATGAATGATACAGTTAGTAAAGAAATTAAAACTAGAAAACATCCTCAATTTGCTAAAGATTTGAATTTACTTCCTCATCAACTTGAAGATATGGGAATTGAAATTGTTGGTACTAAGAATTGTTATAAACAAGTGTTAGAATTATCTGAAAAGTTAATTGATAATGAACTTGATCATCAATGGTTTGAAGAAACTTTACGTCAAGGTTATAGAAATAAAGCCTATAAATTATATACTGTTGATAAAGTGGTTCAAGCTATGGTTAAACATATGCATACTATGATAACTGATTCAAAAACTTCTGAAATCATGGTTTTGTTTGAAACTGACAGAACTAATCCAACTTCAACTGCTAAAGATCAAATTTTAAATCGTATGCAAGTAAGATCACTAATGGCAAGTGATGAACACATGTTTAAAATCGTGTTTAAGGAATCAGACCGTAGTGTAAACATTCAATTTGTTGGATTGGATGATTTAACTATCAATGATCATGAGAATGCTGAAGAAAGATACAATTATTATGTCACAAGTTATATAATGTCACACCCAACTGAAGGTGTACCAGCATCAAAGATCAACATGCCATTTTCCAGAACATTTATTGAAAGTGTCGACGAAGAACAATGTGTGGGTAGATCTTATTCGGGTCTTAAAGTTTCAGTATGTGAAAATTCTTACAGATTATTCTTTGATCCAAATACTCATGATGAATTCGTTGCTGATTCTGTTTACAATAAAAAACCAGAAGACGCAAAGAAAGTTGTTGACAAGGTTGATGTTTTAAAGAACTTTGTTAATGATGAAGAAGTTGGTTGGAAGAGAAACTTGTCTGAAACTGATGATGCTACTAAATTAGATCAAAAAGTCGCTGCATTATTTGAATCTGGTATTAAAGCTTATAAAGATTTCTCAGTAGCTCCTGAACCTGTAATTGCCAGCGAAAAACCTGAAGAAAAACCAGTAGCAGCAGAAGCTACCACTGAAACTACAACTGCTGAAGTTGTCGAACTGGATTCGACTTCTAAGGCTAAAGTAAATGATGCTGAAGCCACCGTCATAGAGAACAATGATACTACAATTCAACAAGACGCCAACGATGCAACTTCTGATGAAACCACAGTTAATCATGATGAAACTTCTTTCCTGGTTGGAGAGCAAGCTGATTCTTCAATAACTGAAAAATAGATAAAATTTTTTATATAGGATTATTATCAAATGTAATTTTAGTTTTTTAGTATTTTTTTAAAAAAATGTATAATTTTGTGTTTATTAAATTTACTTATGAATATTTGTTTGAGTAATCATTAAAGCTAAATTCGTTATAGCAGCTTTTTGAGCTGATTTTTCTCTAGCTTGTAATCGTCTGACTACGAAATTCTTTTCATTTCTAGCAATTAATAATCTTAAAATCATATCTTCTCTAGTTTTTCTTAAGAAATTTGGATCCTTTTTAGAATTCTTTAATAAAGTAGCTGCCTCCTTTCTATTTGATCTTGTAGCATGTGCCACGATAGTTCTACTTCGAAATATTCTTCCAATGGCCGATGGTGTTCTATGTAGATTATTATCACGACCATCATTATCATAATATAATGATTCTGCTGATATACCTTCTATTTCCAGCATTAATGAATGAGTATCCTTATAAAATATTTCGGGAAATAGCAAGAGTGATTTATATTTTTCATTCAGTGCCACATCAACTACATCACTTTCAAAGAATCCTTTCATACTTTCAAGCCAATAAAACACGGTGGTTAACTCATTTCTGGTAACCAATTTTCCATTTCTACTTAATGAAGCCATAGCCATAGCGGAAGATATGGTACCTTGTAAGCCTAACGTTGCTGAACCTCTTAATAAAACTTGAAGTGAAAATGAACTAGTTAACTTTGGTAGTACTAACTCATCAATACATCCTACTACTAAGTTCCAAGTAGCTTCAATTATTAATCGTAATGATTCACTAGTTAAATTTTGAGCCAATACTTCTAAATTAGAATTGAAGTAATGTTTAAGTGGTTCCAACACTGACTCCATTTCATCTTCAGTAGGTTCTTTCTTACCAGTTGTACCACAAACAAGATTTAAATTAACAGTTGAAATACATTCTTGAATCGAGTTTAAGAATTTATCGACAATCAATTTCACTGATCTAGTTTCACTCCTCTTTAATGATCTAACTGCTTTACCCATTAAAAACATAGCATCACCAGTTTCATCTTCAACCGATACTTCAATTATAACTGTACCTTGAGTACCGATTTCCAACAGAAATTCTTGAGGTGTACCATCACCTGTAAATTTTCGAGGATCAATTTCTTTATTAGCTCTTCCACATAAGATTGCTTGTTTCGATTTATCATCCCAAACACTTAAGGCAAGCTTTAAACTCATATTTCCTAATAAGGTGACTTCGAATTCTTCATCCCATTCTGGATTTGACGTGCTGGCCCAAGCTCTTGTTTTTCCAACTACTTTAGCTGATTCCATATCAGTTAATTGTACATAAGGGTATTTAAGAATTGATTTCTTACCCGATGCATCTAAATGCATTAAATTCTCAGCTCTGATGACTCTGATAGTGAATACATGGCTTTTGAGAGCATTAGTATCCTCTTCTGATTTAAGAATAGATAAATCAATTGTATTCCCTGTATCGAGAAGAATAAGATATTCCATAACTTTAGATAAATCATTCAAAGCCACACATAATTCTTGACGTAATTTGAAATTTTGATCATGATCTTGATTATCTAAATCATCTGATATTTTATTCATGATAGTATCTGAATATTGCAAAGCACCATTAGAAACTGCTTTTAAGAATGAAGAATAAAAACTAGCGTTATGTGTTTTATTGACCCATCCAAGTTCATTTATATTACTTCGTAAATCAGTTATGAATTTAAAGATATCTTTAGGAGATGTACTATATTTTTGGTCTTTATCGGGTAAAAAGTCATCTATTTCAATAGAGCTGGACACGATATCTCTTACTGTAGTGTCCATACCTTCTGTATACTCGGACACTACAGGAAATAAGATCGATTCCAACCGATCAATCACAATCGATGGATTTTGAAGTGATCTGTAAAGTTCAAGGAAATATGCTTTATTATTATCTTTGGCAATTTGGATTTTAAAATAATCTGTCAAGAATTTGATATCAATCTCTCCAATTATTCTTTGTAATAATGTAAACATTTCTTTCATTGTTTTATAAATGGAGAGCTTATCAAATAATAACTCATATAGTATGTCTGTATCATAATGGCTAACATTCTTTAATACACGAAGAGAATCATATGAAAAGAATGCAAGTGTTATAACGGTCGATATTTTCGCCACGTTGATATCACCAACCAATGAAGTAGGAAATTTCCCAGAAAGATTTTCACTATCATCTTGAATCTTTCTGATCAACTTTTGTAAATCTTTAATTTCTAATTTTCGATCTCTGGGTAATTTCTTAAATAAGAATTTATATCTTGCTATAGATAAATTCAATAATGCATTATTCAATCTTTGATGCCATTTCTTGGTTAATCCAGTTGCTTCTACTCTAGGAAATAACGGATCATTTTCAATAAATTCATGTAAGAAATGGAAATATGGTATACAACTAGATTGACCCTTTTCATAAATATCAAAAATCGAATTCTTAATCGATAATGCTACTTTATTATAAGTCAAGGTCAAATTCTTTGTCCATTCGTTTTGATCACGACTGGTCCATTTTGATCTATCATTGGTATCAAGTTGTCCTTCTTGTAAGATCTTCTTCACTATATCAAATATCTTCAATCCATTTTCAAGATCAAAGACATATTCATCATTTAATTTCTCATTCGATGTATTCATCGCCGTGTATAATGCTACTGCTCTTGTCGGTATATCTATAAGCCAAGAAGTATGGATAAGTCTTAACAATGCCGTATTCTCTGTTGAAAACAAGAGTGTCCTTGATTCAGCTTCTTCTTGGGAAACGTCTAAACTTAGACGGATCAATTTAATATAATATGCAAATGTTTGGGAAGAAGGGGGTAAAAAATAAAATTCTTCACCAGGGGTTAATTTTGGTAATGGTATTAATCTTGCCTTGTCAGGGATCTTATATTTATCAATCAATCGATTACCTTCTTTATTAAGATTTTCATTATATCTTTCATACCCTTCATTCGTAGTGAATTTTGATACTGTCATATTTTCATTATTTAAGATTGATAAGATATCTTTATGATAAGCTTTAGACAGTACAGATCCTTTCAATCGATTTATATCCAACTGTATGGTCATAACCGTATGGGAGAATAACTTATGAAGGAGTAAGATCATACTTGGATCCATATCATTTATATTATAAGATGGTTCAAGATATTCGACACTAGCATCCACTTGCCATGATTGACGAGGATTAAGCATTCGTTTACTTTCTTCAAACTTGGCTATGATGGCGTCTTTATTCCTATCATTCTTTAATAAATCAATGACAATCTTGACGAAAGTGATGGTTTGAGATGATACTAATTTATTGATTTCTTTACTATCGGTGATATTACTGGTGGTGATGATTTTGGTAGAACATTGAGCAAATTTACCTACTAATGACAGAGGTTTCATATCGATTTGGAAACCAGGAGCTGAGATCTCACTATAGAACCGTAATAATGAGTTCTTGGTTAAGGTATCATAACTAGTTTTGCTTTTATTTAAAGCAATTGATTTCAATTCTGATTTAAGATGTCTTAATAGATTTGAAGGTAATGAAACATCAGCCACTGCGGTGGCTGGTTTGTAAATGGGCATTCTGAATCGTACTTCATTGGAATACTCTAATATGATCACTTTTAATATCGATTCATATAACCTTTGGACATCAACTTCTGCATTATTGATTGATGAAGTTGATGTCTTTATAGACAGACTTCTTGTATCAATTCCATTACTCATCCTACTAATTTTTCATTTGAGGGGTTGAACTGTATACTGGAATGTTATCTATCTTGGTCTATCCTGTAATCAAACCACTTGCTGTTGGATAATTACAACCTTTTGGAGTACCAGATCAAATTCATAAAAATCATAACAAACCTTACATGCAGGACATTTATTCACATCACATTTACATATATTACACTATTAATACAGTATCTAAATTCAAGGTAAGGGAGGGTAGGAGAAGAGAGATTACTCTTCAGTACTTTCTTCTTCTTCTTCTTCTTCTTCATCATCACCGTTGTTATCATCTCCTTCATCATCATCTTCTTCTTCACTATCAATGACTTCTTTCGATTTCGAATGAAGTTCCTTTTTAACTTTTATTTTGGAAGATTCACCATTAACTTCATCTGGTTTAAAGATATGCGCTGAAAGTAACTTGTTCATTTCAAAAGCACCGACATTTTCTATAATTATAGTTAGTATAAAGTCTTATAAATCAATAAAAACAAAAAAAAAAACAACTCAAGATACATACTCTTTTTAAATAATTTTTGAAATTTTTCATCACATATAATAAATCGTTTATCTTTTGGATCTTGCATATCATTATCTTTAATATAAGCCCATAAATGTTTGACAACATGAGGTCTTGGTAACTTTGCTGATCCTACAATGGCTTGTAAATCAGGGGAAAGTAACATTTCTCTCATGAATACATTATTTTCATTATTAACTCTTCTCTTTTTAACTTCTTTAACAGGTTTATCACTAACTCTTTTTCGAGTTGATCTTACTATAGGACCACTTATTTCTGCTCTCAGTAGTTTGGCTGCCATTATAGCATCTTTCCGTTCGATTTCAGCTCTTCTTTCCTTTTCTGATTTGGCTTCTTCTTCTCGTTTATTAATTAAATCATAATATTGAGTTAGAATAACCTCATTAATTTCTTTCTAAAATGAAGAATTTGTTAGTATAACCATGTCATAATATATCATACCTGATTGACTAATACATACTTTATGAGATTGTAAGTTTACTCCAAAGAGTTCTTGTAATGCATTTCTAATTCGTTTTACCGTTATCTGTTCTAAATCTGCTACACTTAGAATAGCCTATTTATAATGAATGTTAGTAAAGATTTCCCATTGAATAGTATAATTATAGTGTTCACACATACATCTATGGTTGGTAGATACTGGTCAGGATTATAATCGTCCGTCATATCTTGAATAATCTATAATTAATCTATCATCTATCAAGTGTTGAATGTGTTCTTAAAAAGGGTTCATTGTTCTTTTTGATGGTTAAAGGGTGAGAGCACCACCCCAGTTATATACAGGAAATGGTAATTTTAGTATCGTCAAAACATAATGCAACCATTATGAACATTATAAATATGACAAGAAAATGTATTATGATTACACAGTATGATATGATATGATATGATATGATCTACATCGTTGGTTGCCCGTTTAAGGTTAAAAAAATGGATCGTATATATACACTATCTATGCAAAATTAAATATATTTCAGTCAACCTACCTAACTAAGTTGATTGATTTTTAAGATTTCTCTTATGTTGTAATTCATTCTTTTTAACTAATTTCTTTCTTTCAGCACGTTTCAAAGTTCTTGGATCTATTAATTCTTTATCAGTATTCTTCACTTTATCTTCAACTTCAACCAACCATTGACTATCAAGTTCTTTATTCTTACCTTTATAACCCCATTTTGGAACCCATTCTCCACTAGCTTCATCATATATTAATTTACCATCCTTAGCCTTAGCCTTAATACCCTTTCTAGCAGCAAATTGTTCCCATTTGGTTGGTGCCTTAGCCTTTGGTACTGATTTTTCTCTTGGTAATAATGTAGTTGGTTCAGGTAATTGTATTAATGTCATAGTACTATTTTGTCCAGTAGATGTAACTTGACTATCAGTAGTAGTCTTCACTGGTAAGGATAATATTTGATTTATTAATAATTGAACATTATCTCTTGTAACTGAAGTTAAATATTCTTCTCTTTCATTATCATTATTTAATTTACTATTATCTAATGGATTTGGATCAAATGTAGCCAAATTACCTAAATCAAAGGTATTGGGTATAAGTTTATCCACAGTAACTGGTTTATATTCTTTTTCGGTTGACATCTCTTCTATTAATCTCCTTTATTTGGTAATCTATTTCAACTAAAGCAGTAGCAGTAATAAACAAATTGAAATAAAAATAAATTTGTGTGATGAGATGTATGAAAGAAAAAAAAAATCTTTAAAATCATGCGACATCTAAAATGTCGTCAACCGTTAATGTCGTGTCGTGCCTATATTATACATTTTGCAGTCTATATCTATTTACACTTTCGAACTTTGGATAGAACTTCTCCAAATCCACATACATGCTAATGTCATAACTGTTATAGCACCACCAGCCATGAAAATATGTTTAAAGTTTTCATAATCTGCCGTTTCAGGTTCCTTTTCCAAACCAGGTGTGGCAGAACTAGGAAACTTTGCTGCATCAACTAATTGAATAAAAAGTTCATGAACTGATGATGACCATGCTGATGATATATGAACTGGAGGACTTAAATATAAATCTCGAGTATAGTTCTCCGGTTGAACATCTGATCTTTGTTGTTGTTTATCCAAATCAGCCTTTAATGCCACAAATACACATGGAATAGTATTTAATAAAGTAGCATATTTCTCTCTTAATTCCACTAAATATTGAAATGATTCAGGATCAGATGAATCATAACAATAACAAATCACATCACATTGATCCAATCGCATTTTATTCTCAAGTATAGCAGGTTCTAATTCCCCCAACTCTTCCAATATCAAATAACATTGTTTCCCTCCTCTTAATTCAATATCTTTTATACATAATCGAGGCTGAATAGTAGGAGAATATGATTCACTATATGAACCATGTAAAAACAGTTCTAATAATGAACTTTTACCCGATTGGGGTGCTCCCAATACAAAACAATTGAACACATTTCTATCATTTACGTTTTGACGATAAAATTTCCCTTGTCGTTGTCTACTCTTTCGTGGTTTAGTAACTTTCAAAGCTTTAACTGACATATCTTCATCAAAACCCAAATAGGCCAAATAAACAAGGGTTGATTTATAATCTAAAAACGTAGTTAAATTCCATTGTGCTAACCATCCTTGTAATGTAACATACCCTTCTTCATTACAAACTACGGTAGATGGGAATTGAGATTCTTGCCAAATCTTAGGCATACCTGGAGTTGGACGAAATAAATTATTTAATTCTTCTTCATTTAATCCCCCATCATTATCTTTATCGAATTTTATAAATAAATCCACAAAAAATCGATATCCTGCTGGACTTAATTCAATACTTGAATTTGGATTAACATCTAATTTGGGGAATAAAAATTTATCACTTAATGATAATGAGTTAGTATAATGAAATGCTCGTAAGATCCCCCATATAGTCTCATGTCTTCCTGCTTCAGCATACATTTTATTAAGTAAGATAAATCCATCTTCTGAAACACCATTATCACCATCAGAATAAAGTTTTTTATCGATAGCATTCAAAATATTTTTATATTCTTCTTCAGTAGCTTCTTTATTAAAACATTTTTTATGTAAATCAGATAATTCTTGGAAATTAAGGTATCCATCTTGATCTTTATCACATAGGAAGAATACTCTCTTTAAAGCAGATATGGCAGCTGGTTTTAAATTTCCTTCTTTGGAATCAAATATAGGTGATATAGGATGAGTTATAGATCGTTGACATAAATAAAACGCTTCCACCACATTATGATTCGTCTTTGCACTACTTCGTATACAAGCTTCAATTTCTTTAAATTCCTTAATCAATGGAATAAATTCATCTGAATTTTGAGTTTTTAAATCTGATTTTTCAATTAAATCTGATTTATTAGCACATAATACAATAGGTAAATTAACTCCCATGGATCTAAACATTGGCATCCAATGTAATGAGATTCTTTCATAAGTATAATGATCTGAATATACTAGCCATATCACATCTGCTCTTTTCAATTCCTTTTGTAAATTAGGTTTATCACTAGCATTAGTATCGATAATCACCGTCTTATTAGGGATATATTTCAGTACTACTTTAGTGGAAGATTCATTAAATCGTTCTTTCTTAGATGAATTACGTCTTGATTTCTTAACTATCTTAGTATCAATAGGATATTCTTGAAAACTACTATCATAATCATCGCCTGATATGGTTATGGGAGGCAATACATCTTGAATAGTCGGTATGAAAGATTCCTTAATAAGGGCTGCTATTAATGATGACTTACCCACTGAATCATCACCACACACCACCACTCTAAGATTGATCTGTGACATCCTTTGATTGTTGATTATTGTTGTTGTTGCCTTTGCTTTGGCTTCCCCAGATAGAAGTTGTTTGACTGTAAATAAATATTTTTGGCAACACACGAACAAAATTGGAAGAGTGAAAAAAAAAAATTATCATGAACCAAATTGAAGTTGTAACTGTAGAACTGATTCAACGATAGATAGGTATAAGATCAGATATATATAGATATAATGCTTAAGTCATTGTTCACACCAGCCAAGAGGGCGGTATTCAATATCAAAATAAGTCCAGTGACAATGTTACTTCAAACCAGAACCAAAATGAAGACCAATAAATCAGCAGCTAAGAGATTCATAAAGACAGGTACTGGAATCAAAAGAAAACAAGCAGGTAGAAATCATGGTAATGGTGGATTCAGTACTAGTTCATTACAAAGTTTAGATTCATTCGTTTCACTTAATAATAAAGGTAAACATCTTAAAAAGATTTCAGAGGTTATATAGGGTTTCCAGAGTGTTAAATATTAATTTAATTTATCCAATTTTGTACATAGTTTTATTATAATATATATACATATACATTCATTTAATTGTTAATTTCAAATTCCTTCCATTCATCACCAACTTTCTTTAATTCAGAAGTAGGGAAATAATGATAATTAGTCTTTAACGATATAGCCAATGGAACATTATCAAATGACATTAATCTTAATTTAATATAATTTCCATCAGGTATAGTTTTAACTACTTCCATAAACGATGTAAGATCCTTAGTTTCTTGATCATTAACATGAGTAATGAAACTATTGGTAGCAATGCCATATTGATGAGCTGGACCTCCAGCACTCTTTCTGGTAACATATACTTCAGAAGGGATTTCCACCATTAATTGACGTACTCCACCATGAGGAGCTTGTAAGATAGCTCCACACCAGAATACAACATGATCAGTATGTAAAGTATTAGTATCCACAGTCAGAACTTCAATTTCCATTTCTTTCTTTTGTCTTATAATCTTTAAATTTAATTTCTCTTCGGTATACATTGGTTTAAAATCTCTCATATTAGTAACAATTTGATCATTAACTGATAATATAATATCACCTGTCTTTAAAGCACTTTTTTCTTGATTTAATCTTGGAGCTGAGACTCTTTCAACCGGTAAAAGTTTAATTTCATCTTGACAATGTTCTTCAAATTTCTTAATCCACAGATCAGGAACTCCTCTAGTTCTAGCTTGATAAATAGTTAATGATTTAAATTCAGCTTCTAAAATTCTTAAGTTTTGAGGAATAAGATTTGATTTTAATGATTCAATAACTTGTAAAACATCAGTTACATCCAATCCCATTCTATACATTCTATCATTAGTTTGATCACAATTGGTTTCTCCTAAATAAGTTAACCAAAAGGCTCTAATAGTACCATCATCATCAGTTAATACTCCAGTATCACATTCAAGACAGATTTTACTATCTAAAAGAATACAATCAAGATTAGTACCTCTATATCTGGGTGATAAAGATGCA
Organism: Scheffersomyces coipomensis; assembly: GCF_036884675.1. NCBI lineage: Eukaryota > Fungi > Ascomycota > Pichiomycetes > Serinales > Debaryomycetaceae > Scheffersomyces > Scheffersomyces coipomensis. The sequence goes on along the minus strand of NW_027042895.1, from coordinate 1,962,840 downwards.
GCTGGAACATTTAATGATGAAACAGCACTAACTCTAACTTCATCAGTTATAACTCTTAAATTATAATTATATCCAATAAAGAATGAATTATCCCCTCTCTTTAATGGAATATTACTAAATTTTGGAGATTGAACATCAGCTAAAACAAGGGATGGATCATATTTAACAATAGCATAATTTTGATTTGGATGAAGGAAAACAACTTTAGCAGGAACATCGATTGATTCAGCAAATATAACGAAAATATCACACATATCATGAGGGACAAATCTTCTGGATACTAATACATAACCATTCTTGGCATCAACCACCACACCATAACAAATTTCCTTTCTATATGGATATGAATCAACAGGGACAGGAGCAATGGTTCTAACTTGAACGAATGATCTTATTAATGATGAACAACCTGCTTTACCGAATGGAATATCAACATATTTAGCATTTCGAGGTTTGATTTCAATAGGGTCAAGAGGTTTTTCTTGAATATCGGTGAAATCCCATAATCCAGATTCATCATTTCTAACCGCCAATCTAAAAGTTGATTGCCAATGTCTTTCGACATAAATAGTTTGGAAATTCTCAGTATGAAGATCAGATACATGACGATAAGTGATTGGAACTCTCAGACGATCAGGAATTTGTTTCATAACTTCAATAAAAGTATCTAAATCTGGAGTTGGTTTATCATCAACGGTTTCTAATAACCAACCGATTCTTTCATTAGATGCAAATTCAAATGATCCAGAAGCATCATTGATAAATACTCCTCTTACTGGTATACAATAACATCTAGCGATTTGATAAGAAAGATTATTAAATGAGGCACCCCCGACATCAACATATCTATCAGGAGTTATTGAATGTAAATCACCAATAGTTATAGAACGTTTAATGATTTGTCCTCCTCTTTGTAATTCAAATGATAATTCCTTACCAACACTCTTATCTAAAATTTCATCAACTTTTATAAAGGTGGAGATATATTCATCATTTATGGAAATTAAAGTATCCCCTTCTTTAATTAATTGATCGGCTGGTCCTTCAGGTAATACTAATTCTGCCACTAATAAACCGATTTTATTTGGAAATAATTCACGAGCTTTAGCTTCAGCTTCTGGAGTTAATCCTAATCTTCTACATTCATCAAATGGTTTTAATTGCCATTCAACTTGAATATCACCTCTAGTTATAGGTTGGTTATCTTGAATACATTTCAATGCTCTTAATGGTCTATCAACCGGTAAGAAGAAATCTGTAGATGCTTCAGTAGACCCACCGGCTTGTAAAGCCACCACATCACCATCTTCATTCACAACTGGCGAACCTGATGAACCACCAGAAGCAGAAGCAGCAGCTTGAATATATTCAGTATTAAAATCATTATAAGTCAAACTACCATATTCTGGAGCATTTCTATCTAATCTTGAGATGAAACCTGATAAAATAGATAATTTTTCACCTGCATCATTACCAACCACTCTAATTTCAGTACCAACTTTAGCTAAATCAGGTTTTAAATTTAAGTGACTTAATTGTAAATATTTCACATCTTTAGGATCGAATTTTAAAAATCCAAAATCATGAACAGGATCTCTATATATAGGTTTGACAGTAACCTCTTCATGATTATCAAACACAGCATATCCACAGAATGGACCTGGTCCAACCACATGACGATTAGTTAAAATTAAACCTCTTTCAGAATCAACCACAAATCCAGTAGCTTCACTGACAAGAGCTGATTCAGTATCGAAATTTCTTACATGAGTAAATTGAATCGATACTACTGCATTCACAACTTTGGTGATAGCTTCTTGCCATCTGGTATTATTGGAAGGGGAATCGAAAATAGGTTGTGGCGAATCTGATAAATAATCTTCATCATCATCTTCACTATGAGCAGCGTATGGTTTCTTTCCATATGCTGAACCGTTCATAGACACGTCGGAGAGTCTCCTCTTACTGGGTATATTAGACATGATAGTATTTATATATATGTGATAGGGTATAGTTGGAGGAGTTTTGTTAATAAGTTATTTTTGAAATAAGCTGTAAAATTGTACCTTTATGGTTACTTAAATGCAATGGATGAAAAGTATGAAAAATAATAGATAATTAAACGGAAAAAAAATGCAAATAATGAAATAAATGAATGAATGCAAAGTTATACCACGATATTTCTGCAATGAACTATGAATCTATGTGATAACAATAGATGTTTGAACCTTGAATTTGATGGTATACTGATTCTATATATGATTTCATTACAAAAACAAGATGCTAAAAGGTGAAAAAAAAAATTACTGCGATCTTCTACAAATCCGGGTAAATTTAAAGATTTAACGATTAACTGTCTAGTGACATTTACTTAATTATGCTATTTATTTCTGATTTACTCTATTAGACCAAGTTTCATAGTATTTCACTTGATTATCTGATTCATATAGTACTTCACCATGAATCATGACTCCAAATTGTTCGAGGATATTCCAACCAGCCCCGATTCTAGCTTTATCTTCTACGGAAGATTGTAATTCATCAACGGAATCTTTACCATATAAATACTTATGTTCAAGATCTTTAACCCAAGATTCTTCTTTGATCCAAGTTCCAACGATATTACACCATAATTGAATATTAATCTTTAATAATCCTCCCTTTTGATATTGGAATAAAAGATTTAAAAATTCCAGTTGAGCTCCGATTTTAGTAGTTAATAAAATATGATTGATTCTAACATAAGCAGCAAATATAATTCCACAAGCTAATAACCATTCACTCTTCTTGGCGAATTTATGTTTATGGATTAAGAAAGTTTCAATCATTTTTGGTGAAACATCAGCTGGGATATAAAAATTATTACAAAACGTTATAAATTCAATGATGGATACATGTTTTTTATCGTAGTTGTATTTAGGAGCTGATTTTTCAGGGGATGATTTTATCTTTTTCTTATTCTTTGGAGTTGGGTTAAATATCGATTCGGAATCATTAAGTTTATTAGGAGTCGATATATCTTCACTTGTATTTGGACTATCTTCGATTTCTCTTAATCTCTTTAATGGTGATCCACCGGTCGAAGGTGATCCTGATTTTGAAGGAGTGGTAGTACTTGATGGGTTTGGAGATAATGAAGGTGTCAATAATACTTTATTCGTTTTAGTTGGACTATTCCTAGGACTTGAAGTATTCGATTTCACTACTAAACTAACTCTAAAATCATCTAATAATTTAGAGGCAACTTTAGGTTCTAAAGGGATTCTTTTCATTTCAGGTTGCGGTAAATCATATCTATGTTGATGTTGTTCTACTCCCAAATAAGCACATAAATGATATCTGGCAACAGCTGCATTATTTGGTAGTATAGGTTTTTTATGTAGACTTGATAAATATAATGATTCTATATATGATAATAATTGAACAGGGAATTGTCCATGATAAGTGGGGATTATATCTTGAACTGATTTTTTGAATTGAACAGAACTCATCTAGTGTAGTTCGTAAAGCTTTAGTTAAGTAATTATAAGATATATGATATGTTAAGTCAACTCAGGTTTAATCATATTCCTTCCTTGATACACGTCTTAAACAATTTAATTATAGTTCCCAAAACAGAAATTTGTTTGAAAAATTCAATCACATGACATATCACATGATTTGTTTTCCGGGTAAAAAAATCTGACTTTTTTTTCTATTTTAAAAATTGAGCCAACCAAATTTGTACAATTGCTGCTTAGGGGAATTAATCAAAAGAATAACATAGTTAGAGGTTAGTTCTAAGATATCACTATACACATACACGCTACACAGACAATGTTATCTAGAATATCGGTAAGAGCATTGGCATTACCAGCTGTTGGTGCTACTCGTGGAAGTATACGTTTACTTTCCGTTACTCCTATTCGTTACCAAAGTTCAGTACCAGATGTTACTCCAACTACACCATCATTCACAGGAACAGAAATTGTAAGTGGAGCTCCAAAAGATTTAATTACATCTCGTGTGGTTAGAATTTATCAAGAAGCCAAAGCTGCCACTCAATCAGGTCATCATAATGGATCCCATTGGAAATTAGATTGGGATGTATTAGGTCAAGGTAATCGTTGGGAAAATGATTTAATGGGTTATCAAGGTAGTGCTGATTATATGCAAGGTACTATAATGCATTTTGATACTAAAGAAGCTGCTATTAATTTTGCTGAACGTCAAGGTTGGGATCATTATGTTCAAGAACCTAAAAAGAGACATTTTAGAAAGAAGGATTATTCGGCTAATTTCTATCATTCAGCTGGTCCATTAAAGCATATTAGAACTAAGTAAGTGCTTAGAACTTTTGTCACTTGTTCATTATCAAGAAAGATAACTAAAAAGAGCATAGATGGGGATTCTCCCAATCAGTTTCTTCCTTTAATGACATATTCAAACCAAAACCAAACCAAACCAAATCCATTATTTTATTTCTGTATTTTGCATACCAGTGTACAATAACTCATTCTTTATCATTTATCATTTATATATGATTCTTATTATTATTCTTCTTTACAATATAAAAGATCCAAAAGTATTAATAAACTGTAGTTGATTGTAGAGTAATTAGCTTTGATCGTACATTATGAGATTATTAAGTAATTATTTGCATTGTCTCTGACCAGACCATTATGATGATACCATATCAATTGAATCACTTCATTACAACTAACTATCTTCCATATCTTGTACTAAAGTATACTGTTTACTGGTAACATAAATTTAATTTACCGTAATTCGCACGACCATTAAAATCCATCTCTCCCTTCTCACTCTGTCTCTTCTCACACTATAATTTTTTTTTTTCAATTTTTCATCTTTAAACTATTTCTATAATCAATTAAGTTATAGATCATATAGATATTAACCATTCCAATCATCATGGCATCTTCATCAGCATCAGACTCAGCCACCGATAAGGCTGCCTTACCATTCACCGAACAACATTACTTTTCATCGTATGATCATTTTGGTATTCATGAAGAAATGTTAAAGGATACTACTCGTACTTTAAGTTATAGATCTGCTATGTATAAGAATAAAGAATTATTTAAAAACAAAGTGGTATTGGATGTTGGTTGTGGTACTGGTATTCTTTCTATGTTTGCTGCCAAATCTGGTGCCAAACATGTTTATTCTGTTGATATGTCTAATATTATTGATAAAGCTAAAGAAATTATTAATTTAAATGGATTTGAAGATAAAATTACTTTAATTCAAGGTAAATTAGAAGATATTACTTTACCGGTTGATACTGTTGATATCATTGTTTCAGAATGGATGGGTTATTTCCTTTTATATGAATCAATGTTAGATACTGTATTATATGCTAGAGATAAATATTTAGCTAAAGATGGGTTAATCTTACCTGATAAATGTGCTATGTATATTGCTGGTATTGAAGATGGTCAATATAAAGATGAAAAAATCCATTATTGGGAAGATGTTTATGGATTTGATTATTCTCCATTCATTAATGTTGCTATGGTTGAACCATTGGTTGATACTGTTGATAATAATTCCTTAATTACTACTCCTCATAAATTTTTTGAATTTGATATTAATACCGTTACTAAAGAACAATTAGCTTTCCATAGTAAATTCGAATTAGAAGCCATTGATACTGATTTATGTCATGCTTATGTTGTTTATTGGGATGCTATCTTCCCTGGTAAAGAAAAAGTTGTCTTGCCAACTGGTCCAATGAATCATTATACTCATTGGAAACAAACTGTATTTTATATGGATCAAGTGTTAGATCTTAAAAAGGGGGATAAGATTGAAGGTAGTATTGCTTCCAGACCAAATGCCACCAATCCAAGAGAATTAGACATTGAAATCGAATGGGGAGTTAAAACCACTGGTAAAGATAAAACCAGAGAAGTAAATGGTAAATATAATTATTTCATGCGTTAGATACAATTCATTCCTTCATTCATTTACAAATTATATGGCATTTAGTATATTCTAGCTTTCTCCTTTCTTCATACTTCCTTTTCTCCAACTTCTTCTTCTTTTTATTATGTTTTTCTTCTTACTATGTATTAATATGTCTTGAAAGTAGAATATAAATTTAATATAGCATTTCAATCCAATATGGTCATGTTCATTGTCTAAAGTGTAGTCATTGAAATTTTGCAATTTCAATTTCCCGCACATTAATCAAAAAATTTAAATCTCTCATGGCGAAGCAAAATTATCATTCACAGTGAATATATGAACTATATATATATCATAGTTAACTCTTCTGTTTGCCACTCAATTGTATGATTAGATCCCAGACCATACGACGAACCATTGTACAGTCCATCAATAGAACTACTATCAGCAAACGTTTCATCATGTCTAAATCAGAAGAAGAATGGAGAGCCATCTTATCCCCACAACAATTTCGTGTGTTAAGAGAATCAGGTACTGAAACTCCTTATAGTGGTGAATATACCAAGACACCAGCTACAGCTCAAGGGGTTTATGAATGTGTGGGATGTCATCAACCATTGTATAAATCGCTGTCTAAATTCATTGCTCATTGTGGTTGGCCTGCGTTTTATGAAGCTATACCAGGTTCAATTACTGTTAATAGAGATACTAGTCATGGAATGGTAAGAGAAGAAATGAGATGTTCAAATTGTAATGGACATTTAGGTCATATATTTAAAGGTGAAGGATATGATACTCCTACTGATGCCAGACATTGTGTTAATAGTATTTCTCTTAAATTTAATCCAAAATGAAAAATAATCAAACTATATACTATATATACCTAATGAATAATTAATAATAATCATAATAAATAATACCATAATTAAAGAAGATAAGGAACATAAATGGCTCTTCTTAATTTCTTATATTCATCACCAAAGGTTTTAAGATATCTCTTATGTCTGGCAACGGCCCAAATAAACATTTGAACAGTAGCAACACCTAAAAATAACCATGATGACCAATTACCCACCAAAATACTATAGGCAAACCATGATACTGATTCAAAGAAGTAATGAGGACAACTAACTAACTTGAATGCATAACCGTATGGAATGACATATTTCTTAGTATCATCCCCCTTTCTAATATTACTTAAGATTAAATGTGAAATTAAATTTGATACTTCAGCAAATAAAAATAATGCCACAATAGCGTAGTTGATATAAGATGGGAAATCATTAACGTAAAAGATATATTTCCTAGCAGTTTCACTTAATGTAATGAATGGAATTGGTTGGTCAGCAGTAGCACCATATATGAAATAAGCTAAATTGAAACCACTTAAAATCCAATAATGACCTGAATTTTTAAAAATATTAAAGATTGGCATCGTATCATTAGAGAATTTATGAACGAAAAACGATTCATATTCACGTTTAAGGAAATGAAATATAACAAAGTAAAAAGCAAGGATTTGATTTTGATTATATTGACCATATTGACTGAAATAATAATATAATGGAGGATGAATTAATAATGGACCCACGTATTCAATTTTAAACACTGTTCTCCATGAAATTTGAGGACCTAAATCTTTAATAGTCAATTGAATAGTTTCTGAATCAGATTTAGTAATTCCATTCTCAGCGAATGTTTTATAGCCAAGTAATGGTCTATGTTTACCTGTTGCTGGATCTAAAATAGTGATTCTAATACGACTAGCGTAAGTATGATTTGATTTAGCAATTGAATCAACCAACTCACTGACATATGAGTCAATGGTTAATTCATCAGATGAAAGACCCTTTAAGCTTCTTGAACGAGATTTAACTTCAATTGAAACCATGGTTGATAATTAGTTGAACAAAGAAGAAGTAAATCGGAATAAATGGTAACGTACCTTAAAAAACGTTTATTTATTCTTGCCTCGGGTTGGTTTGCTTGCTCTTTGTTTGTTTGTTGGTGCAACTGGAGAAAATTTGTTGGTCATAGTTAATTTTCCGGTATATAAACCGTGGTAATTATACCACCAAAAGGCTGCAAAATAAGGATTTGGTGGTTTATTATTATCTATCTTTTATAATAATAGTTGGAGTTGCTTCGATAGGTCAGGGAAAGTAAGTTGTGAACTTTTTCATTCAAGTTTCCTAAATTTTAGATGAAAGATGCATTAGGATGCACTGGAAAACATGATTTAGAAACTATAAAAAGATCATCAAGCGTAAGATTTTGAAAAATTAATGAATACAACTATCCAACAATGAATACATCATATAATAGTTATAGTAACAACTTGAAGCCACTCAATGGTTTGTTCAATCAACAACAACGCTTCAATCCAACACAACCGCTTCAACATACGAATGGTCTTCATCTGTCTGTCGGCATCAACCCACTAGCTACACAATTACCAAGTTCCCTGCAATCAATTTCACAACAAAAAATTCCGAATCTACCAGCCCTTCCCAGTCTTAAAGAAAAAATTTCACAACAAGACTTATTGAAACAAAGACTAGTGCAAGAAAACTCATTGAACATAAAAAGACTTCATGATAATGCATTGTTACTCAAAAAAATGAAAGAGAAACAGGAACAAGAAATAGATCAAATAAGAAAAAATGATGAACTAAAGGTCCAACAGAGAGAAGAAAATGCAAAACTTCCTTTCCATTTGAATATTTATAATGATAGACCTTCAAAAAGATCTCAAAAACGTTCAAAAAGAAAACATGAACGAAGAAGAAGAAAAGAACTTCAAATGGAAGAATTGTTGGACGAATTATACCATATAAATAACTTGTTTAAGACTCAAACGAAGGAAATAATAGACCTGTTTCAAACCCAGATGAAAGATATTAACAACAAGTTGGAGACTATGAACTCGAGGTTGAACAATACGGATTACAAGTTGGAAGATATCCATGATAATGATATGTTCAACCTGAGTCTGACTGATGAGTTCATTGATGAACTTTAGCAACTAACTGATGATGGGTGGAAAGACTGTTGAATGTGTCATGTAATAAATTTGTGGCAATATGTTAAACAAGCAATATCAGAGTTTTGACCCAAATGATTCACAATAGATATTATATAACTCTATTGTATAGTTAAATAATATAATATATGTTAATTTAAATATTCTATTCAAAGCTGTAAAGAGTGAATTTATGTAGTATATTTTAGTTTTAAATAGGTTCACTTAGTCCCAGTTGTATAACTTAATCACTGAAAGTTTCTAAAATAAGGATGCATCATGAAGCATTTAGAAATAATGCAAGTATAAAGAGCCAACAAAAGCAGAATTTATAATTATGAATATAACTTATCTAACAAGATTTTACACCATTTTGCCAAACCGATAATAACAACATGGATCCAATGCCATGCACTCATAAAGTATCCCCTGACTCAATAAAATTAGGCGTACAATCAACAGAACAACCGGAAGGTCAAAATGAACAAAGCTTATTACAACAAAATCTAGCTCAAGAAACCGGACATATTGGAAAAAGTAGTGATCTTAAAGACAATCATCAAGACCCTCTACAAAAACCGAATGCTGAAAATGCTGCTAAAGTGAATGCATTTGACAAGACTAGAACAGAAACAGCTCAGAAAGTATCAAAAATAAAGGATCAACAAAGAACAAGAAGAAAGAAACACCAACTTCAAATGAAAGAGATGTTAAAACAAACAAACAAGCTGATAATAAATATGTCAACCATATTTGAGAGTCTGATTAAAGAGTTAAGCATCCAGATTCAGAACCAGACAAAGATTTTGAACGCTCTGTTAGAGAAATTGAACACACTGTCGGTGAATATGAACACACTGTTATTGTCTATGAACACTCTGTTGAAGAATATAGATATACTGTTGCGAAATATAAATATCCTAGTGAAGAATATTGATGCCGATTTATTCGAATAAATGATTAATTTATTGAAGAAATTTAACAACTAACTGATTGTAAGTAGTATGGAAAAGCTGTTTAATTGGGTGTCTATTTGCAACATTATTTGTTATATAAAATGTGTTTATCAATAGTTTAGTTTATAATATTAAGATTATCTTAAAATTCAGTAGGTCAGGGGTAAACAGATTATAAATCTCTTAATCAATTCGAAACCTTTGATTATATTTATCTGGTTAAGCAACTAAAATTGATATATATCTAAAGATTGTATTTTAAATTGATCTAATCAAACATTACAGTATTTAGAAAGTATCCTGAAAGTTACTGATTTGTTAGAGGTCATTCATCCTCTCTAAAATGGATTAATCAATAAAAATTATGTCTTTACCTCTCATATCGCTGTTTACTTTTTATTTTTAAAGATCCTATTAGTAGAGGTATCAAAATTGACAAAAGTCACATTTACAACCATTTATTAAATTTTGTATTTATTAATTTACTTTGTTTCTTACTGCAATACATCTATAACGTTAGTTATTGTTTGATTGGTAATCATGGCTAATCCAAATGCCAACATACTTGATTCTGCATTTACGAATTTAGATGCGTTTATGTTAACATACAGCGGGATTAACCTTGATAATATAACAGGAGCTGAAAGAGCAGCGCTACTGGAAAAATTAACTACAATTTTAAGAATATTTAACCATCCTCATCCACAAGAAGTATTAGATCAATATATTCAATTCCAGTTAGACGTACAAACTCGTATAGGAAATATTATTAATGATCTAAGAGAAATCCAACAATTTCAAGTGCCACCACAACCACAACAGTTGCAGCAAGAGGAACCACCAATGATCAATAATAATAATGAACAACAACAACAACAAGAAGAAGAACAACAACCAAATATGATCAATAATCCAAATCCAAATCCAAATCCTAATACTAGAAGAAGAAGAATCTCAAGATCAACAACTGCTGGTCAAGATCCAATTTCAACGACAATGTCATCCACTTTATTAACCATATCATCTACTTTAACAACCATGTCATCCACAATGTCATCCACGCTTACAGAAATTAGTTCTTTTGCAAAGAGCCAAAAGAAAGTTAATAATAGAATATTAGCTAAACTTGATGAAATTTCTAAGACTCAAATGGATATAGCTAAAGCTCAAACCAATATGGCTAGAAGTTTGAGAGCGAATAATCGCAATTAAATTTAGGATTTAATAATTTGGCTAATAATAGGTTCAATTCTAAAAATAATTTCGCTAACAACAGGTTTAATTCAAAAATAATTTAGCTAATAACAGGTTTAATTCATAGGTATGGTTATAGAAAGGTTTAATTAAAAAATTTATATAAATACTGTAATTGTAGTTGGTACTAGTTGTATGATAAATTGCAATAATTTATATGCTTATATTATATACAGGAAATTTAGCATCTATCTAGAATATTCTTTTGTTTAAGTCGTGTGCGGATGGATAAAAAACCAAATTGTGGAAGGAAAAAAAAAAGTGTATGAATCATCAAAACGAACGTCATAAGGGTTATAAATTTAGATTGATCATTTCAACTTTTACTACAACTATATACCTATAACTTTATAATATAAAAAACCATGTCAAATTCAGATTGGGATTCCGTTACTATCATTGGATCTAAAGCCAGAATTGGTGGCGGTGGACCAAGAGAGACAGTTGCTAAGACGTCATCTCAATTAAATGCTGCTAGAAGAGCTGGAGCCGTTATTGGTACTGAAAAGAAATATGGTAGTACCAATACTAGATCTAATCCTGAAGGTCAAAGATTAACCAAATTAGATGATATTGATGATGTTGTTGCTGTTAAGAAAGTTGATGCCAGTGTTGGTAAAGCTATTCAACAAGCTAGACAAGAAAAGAAATTCACTCAAAAGGATTTAGCTACTAAAGTGAATGAAAAACCAAATGTGATTAATGATTATGAAGCTGGTAGAGCTGTACCAAGTCAACAATTATTAGCCAAGTTGGAACGTGCTTTAGGTGTAAAGTTAAGAGGTAAGAATATTGGTGAACCATTATTTGGAAAAAAGTAAGTTTATTGATTAATTAATTAGTTAATTATTAGGTTCTTTTTCACTTGATGATAATGATGATTTATATATATTGCATGTTACGCTCCATTCTTTACAGTTGGTGATATACAGTTATCTTTTTTTTTTTTGGATTTTTCTTTTTTGATTATATAGGAAATATAAGATAAATTTATATTGTACATTTATGTGAAACAGTGTATTTGTATCAGGGATATTTCAATTTACGTTTAAAGTAACTACTTAAAATTAGTATTATCAGCTATCCACGATAATTCTCAGTTGAACTTCCTATCAATAGCAGCAGTTTAAACTTTTGACGCACCATCCAAATTCAAAAAACCCTGTCGCAAATCCACAGAATAGCCAAGAAAAGCCATCCCTCTTTATTGGATAGGTACAACGACTGTAGTTTCAAGGATCTTTAGCGGTGAGTTATTTGGGCTACTCTGTTAGCATTAGATTAATACGATTTTTTGGGGGTAAACAGTCGTATGACTTAATCTAGTTTTTTTGACGAGGAGTTGCAAATAATCTTTGCGGTGTTTGTAAATATGGCGAAATAAATATATTATTGAATCCTGATTAAAGAAAACTATTTTGTAAACATCTTGAAATATTAATTCAAAAATCTATAATGGATAAGATGAGATAAGATGAAACAATCGATATTGATAATTATCACTCTGAGAATCACCTTATTAAATGGTGTCTTATCGATTGATTATCAACAACTACTTAAACACCTTCCTGATCCAAGAATCTTCTTCGGACCTGATAGCCTCATTACTTGGAATCAGACATTCCTAGACGAACATGCACCTGATAAACTTCAAACGGATAATCAAAGTATACTTCAGATACCCAATTTAAATATTTGTTTCAACAGTACACAAATGGTCGGCATTGATTTGACTATGGAAGATAAAGACAACCATTGTGTGTGACTTATCTCAGTTTACCAATTGAAAAGGCTGATGAGTTAAATCGATTGTCAAATCACCGATCAAGTGGGAATATTGAACAAGATACTGTGATATGGTTACATGCTTTATATGGATATCCTTGGCCAACTGAGATAAGCCAATTTTTAGACTGGATAGATTATTTAAATGAGGTATCAGTGATTCCAGATTTAGATATTACAAAACTAAACCAAAGGTTAACAAAGGAAGTTAAAGAATTATTTGGTAATGATGCAGTTGAGAAATTAACAATTGAACATTCCAATCCCACAAATATCCTAGTTACTTCAGTTTGTGGTGGATTTGCAGGTCCATTATATAAATATTGTCGTTATACAAGGGAAGAAAGATCAAGAACGATCGATCATGGATTGGATTGTATATCTTGGTCTAAATCTAACGCATGGAGTGTACTTGGTATATGATATGCATCTGCATATTGTCAAAATGATTGTTTAGGTGTGACTTATAGTTGTGAACGGTATGGTTTGTTAACGGACTTGGATATATGTTGGTCTGACAGACCTGTAGAGTGTAGTTGATAGGGTTAATTGGATTTGTATATTCGATGCGATGATATTATGGTACGATATCATCGATAATAAAATTACTTTTTGAAGGTATCAGAGTTATGATTCCTTGTAAGTAAGCATCATCAGAAAATCAGAGGTATGATGAAAAATTAAATATTTAAAGTTCAGATTTGATTGACTTGCAGTGATAATGTGGGGTTGCCTGAATGAGTTAATAAAATTGGATATTGACGTTCAACAATGAGCATACAAATACGAATATGTTACAGAGAAAGTTTAATTAAATGATGGGTTTATTGTGATTAAAAGAAAACATGGGGTAAAATGAGAAGAGGTAGAATGATGAGAATGATGATAATGATGACTATTGATGATATTAGAAGAAATAGAACGGCAATAGAAAATGAAGAGTGGGGGTAAATACACTATTTAATTTAAAGTGGAGATGATGATTTATTTCCCACTTTTAGATCGCTATAATTATAAATAAATAAATTAAATTAATTAGAGTAAACGTAAACGATGAGGTCTAAAAGGTGTTAGTGTTTGCTTTTCATTATAGGTTTAATTGAAGAGATAAGATTGAAATTGACCAGGTGGTCTTGTCTAATATGATATGATAATTTGATTAGATTAATGTGTCGGCTAGATAACGATATATTAGGTAGAGAAGTCAAATAAAAAGGTTACGTGAAAGGATAATGCAAACTAATAAAGTAATTGTAGCCTGTAAGATAGATATGACGAGACATGAAAAGTTATGACAAATTGGTTGTTATCACTCAAAGATTGACTAAAGTTAAGTCATAACTGTTAAAACTGATTTAAGGTGGTTGAATTGCGTCTTTAGTCTTGTCCATCGCTAACCAATACCAATTTACAAATTGACCTCGCTAACAGTCATCAAAACTAAAAACTGTGAAAAAAAAAGCAATTTAAAAAATTACACAGAAATATTTTTTTTTTATTCGGCGTTTTTTAAAGAATTTCCCGTTAATCATTTACATGCAGGTTACAGTTGCAGTTACAATTCTTCTCCTTCGAGTGCTGCTGCTGCTGCTGCTGCTGCTGCTGCTTTATCGGTATAGTTGACTATAATTACCTATATTGATTGCATCATAGTAACAGTATAATTATTAATCTAGTTTAAACCATATCAAACAAACCAATTGTAAACATCATCATCACTAACTACTACCCAGACATTCCACTAACTAACCTAACTAGCTAAACAATGGTCTACACAAACCAGTTTTAAATTGAAAACTTTATTTCTTGATTGTTCACGGCGTTACTTTTTTTTTTATTATTTTTTATTTTTTAATTATTTTTTTTTCTTAGGTTTAAAAGTTATACCGATAATTAATTTTGACTCTTGCAAAATGATATGATTTATAGAGATATACTTTACTCTTACATAGTGAATGTTATCTTCTCAGATTGTTGGTTGTAAGGCTCAATGTACTTAACTCTATCTTGGTATTGTGATTGTGATTATGATTATGATTGTGATGTAATGCAATTTCCCCACTAATTACTACTTCCAAATCGTATTCTCCTTAACCTATTATCTTGTACTCTGATTCTCTTCTCTAGTCTTTTCTTTTTATTCTCTTAACAGTTGTTTCAATTTCGCTTTCCCTCTTTGCGTCTTGCCCGCTTTAGGCATTTTCATGTTAATTCTTATTTTATTTATTATTATTTTTTTTACGGTTATCTTTACCTCCAACTTTCCCACTCCGAATAGATAAAATAAAATCTCATTGCATAGATAATCTTTATTATACTTTACTTATTATTATTATTTTATTATTTATCGTCTTTCAATTGTAAAATTTTCACAACTATAACTTTTTATAAATTTTATATATAAACCCCAATATCTTACCGTTATCTATTCATATTTCATAATTACATTTTGTTTTAGTTATTCAATTATCTTATTCTTCCTTACTTTATTCCTTCAATAAACAATGAAAGATCTTACCACAGTTAAATCAGCTGGGTCAAGACCAAGTATATATAGATCAGGTTCAGGTTATCCTGATCTTAGTATATCCCATTCAAAAATCATTAATGTTGATGAAAAAACTGGGAAATTATTATCTCCTAAGAATTCAAACTCCGATTCATTCGATACTTTTGATGAAACTCATGAATTAGAAAGGGGTTTGAAATCAAGACAAGCTCAATTATTAGCTTTAGGTGGTGCTATTGGTACTGGTCTTTTCGTTGGTAGTGGGTCCGCTTTAAGTACTTGTGGTCCTGCTTCTTTAGTTTTAAGTTATACGATTATGAGTTCAGTGGTTTATTTTGTTATGAATATGTTGGGAGAAATGACTGCCTTCTTACCATTACCTGGTAATGGGGCTCAATCATTTGTAAATGATTATCTTTCATCATCATTTGGGTTTGCTGTGGGGTATAATTATTGGTATGCTTTCTCCATCTTAATTGCAGCTGAAGTTACTGCTGCTGCTATTGTGATTGAATATTGGATTACCAGCGTTAATATTGCCGTTTGGATTACTATCTTTTTAGTTATCTTAACTGTTTTAAATATGAGTTCAGTTAAATATTTCGGTGAAGCTGAATTTTGGTTTGCTTCCATTAAATTAGTTACTTTAACTGGTTTAATTATCTTAGGTATAGTTCTTTTCTTTGGTGGTGGTCCTCATCATGATAGATTAGGTTTCAGATATTGGAAACATAGTCCATTCTCAGAACATTTAGTTGGTGGATCAACTGGTCGTTTCTTAGCTGTTTGGACTGCTATTGTTAAATCTGGATTTGCCTTTATTTGTTCACCAGAATTAATTGCTACTACTGGTGGTGAATGTAAAAAACCAAGAAGAAATATTCCAAAGGCTGCTAATCGTTTTATTTATAGATTAGCTTTCTTTTATATTCTTGGTACGTTGGTTATTAGTGTTATTGTTGATAAAAATAATCCAGATTTATTAAGTGGATCCGGTAATGCTGCTGCATCTCCATTTGTCATTGGTATTCAAAATGCCGGTATCCCAGTATTAAATCATATTATTAATGCTGCTATCTTAACCTCTGCTGCTTCAGCTGGTAATTCATTTACTTATTCTGCTTCAAGAGCTTTATATTCCATGGCTCGTAGAGGTTTAGCTCCAAAGATTTTTACTAAAGTTAATCGTTTAGGTGTACCATACTATTGTGTTATGGCATCTATTGCTGTTGGGTGTTTAGCTTATCTTAATGTCTCATCTACTTCTGCTAATGTCTTCAATTGGTTTGCTAATATTACCACCATTAGTGGATTCATTAGTTGGGTATTGGTTGCTTTTGCTTATTTAAGATGGAGAAAAGCTATCAAATATTATGAATTAGAAGATAGAGTCACTTATAAAACCATCTTACAACCTTATGGTGCTTATTATGTGATTGGATTTATTGGATTAGTCTCCATCACTAATGGGTATGGTGTATTCTTTGATTTCAACGTGGCTGATTTCTTAGCTGCTTATATTACTTTACCAATCATTGTTGTCTTATATGTTGGTCATAGAATTTATGATTATTATGTCAATGGAGTTAAATATTGGGTCAATCCAATGGAAAAAGTTGATGTTCTTACCGGATTAGATTTGATTGAAGAAGAAGATGCTAATGAACCTGATCCAATTCCAAAGAATACTTTAGAAAGAATATGGTTTTGGATTGCCTAGTTCTGTCTTGTGTTGTGTTATTTTACTTTATTTTTACGTTATTTTACTATTAAATATTCATGTGTTTACTTCGCTTAGGTTTTATATATTCATTGCTTTTATAATATAGTCGATCTATACTAAATATATTCCCTCTAATTATCGTTATACCGTTAAGAGTTTGCAACAATTTTATTTTGTTCGCAGTAGTTAAAAAAAATTGTGTTGCACAGAACCAGAACCAAATAGCCCATCTCTTTTTTCTCAGCTGTAAAAAAAAAATATCAAAAAAAAATCAAAATTATTCAGTTAGACGTTTACAGCCATCAGAAGGATCATTCAACAAAGGACCCATACCTATCCCACCATGTCTAGTTTGAGTCTGCAGTTGAAGAGTATCAACGATAAGACGGCTTCTGTCGCTCTTGATCGTAAAACAAGATCTCAAATCCATTCCAGATCGCTTATTTTCGATCCCAAAGTGGCATCAACTCAGGATTTTGATTATTTATTTCAACTAGGGTTAGAAGGGTTAGATGAATTAAGTGAGATTGATTCGAGATTTAATCGTTTCAGACAAACTTTATTCTCTGATACTTCGATTAATTTTGATAGAAACGTTCAAACTAAGGATACTTTAACTCAAATCAATAAATCCATCGATGCATTTTTGAATTTAGTTTCTCCTTATTATGGTTTAAATCCAACCGTCAAGACTTTAGAATGGTTAGTAAGAAGATTCCATATTAATATTCATAATGCTGAACATTTTATCTTAACTGCTTTACCATATCATCGTGATTCAATCTTTGTTAAAATCTTAAATATTGTTCCTAAAAATCAATTCCCAAATATTTTCAGTTGGTTAATTGGTTTCAAAGATCAATTGAAAGCTCCTCCTGCCAACTCTATCTTAAAGGCATTCTATAATGATTATCCTTTGTATAATATGTATACTGAATACTTGTTACAACAATTAGCCAATGGTACTGTTTATAAAGAACAATTAGTGTTTTATTTATCTATTACTATTCAATTATTAGCATCATTATCAAAGAAAGCAGATACTTTAAATGAAATGTATTTACCATTGATTTTAAAAGTTGTGGGTCATTTATTATTAACCAATGATTCAAAATATTCCAGTTCCATGAAGATTGATACTAGATTATCCGCTTATTCTATTATTTCAATCTTAACTTCCATCGTTCCATTGTCTTCCAAATTAACTGAATCCTTAACTGAATCAATTTTACAAAATTCAAATGTGTTCGATACTAATTTAGCCAGACAATCATTGATTGTGTTAGGTCAATTATGGAATTTTAATAATGAAAGTGGAAGTACCGTTAATTGTTTTAAACAGTTATCTATTCCAACTTTATTAAAACATGAATCATTAATCAATGAATTAATCGCCGATGATTATAAATTATCCAGATTCTTAACTACTTATTTCATTAATACTTTCCCAAATACAGATTCATTGAAATTATTCAGATTAATTCCAACTTCTCAAATCTCAATTTCAGCAATCACAAATTTAATCTTCGCTAATATTAACTCATCCCAAGATGAACAAATTAGAAATAACTTGATTCAAATCATCGAACAATCAGGTGATAACTTGGTTGAAAGTTTCACTTCTGAACAAGTCCAAGAATTAGAAATGAAATTAATGACTACATTAGGTAACAAGATCGTTATTGATATTACTAACGATGTCGATTTCGAAGGTAGTGAAGAAGATAATGGTGATTTAGAAGATGTCGATGAACAAGTCTTAGAAAGCATTGACAACATTGAATCAACATCTGTATCATTCATTTTATCTGAAAATAATGAACAATTTTATAAATTGGTTAATATATTATTAAATCAATTAGTTAAAGCTAATCATAAGATTAAAACTCAAAAATCAATCATTGCTACATTCACTAAGAAATTATTCACCAGTCAAGACTCATCTATTTCATTCTTACTTAGATTAGCATTAAGTCCATCCACTTCAACTTTAATTGCTCTTTCAACTATCAGAGTATTAAAATTGAAATTAAAAGAATTAACTTCTTCTAAAGCTTCCACCACTCCATTAGATCTTTATTTATTGATTCCTATTCTTTTATTAGGATTACGTGATGCAAGACCATCTATCAGACAAGGTTTTGTTAATTTATTATCCATCGTGAAAGATGTTACTAAATCAACTCATGAAGGTAAAAAGAAAGTTAAATCAACTTTATTTATGGAAAATGAAATTTATCATCATATTGAAGCTAGTAAACGTGCTATCTTACCACCTAATGATGCTGTTTTGTTATGTGATTTGATTTTTGAAAACATCGAGGATGTAATTTTAACTCCAACTGCTTTAAATGGTCTTTTATTCAATCATGTGTTTAAAAGTTCTAAAAATAATCTGAAAAAATTCGGTCAATTGATCTTAAAAACATTTATTTTAAATCAATGGTCATTAGAATCTTGGTCTATTGTATTCAAATATAATATTTGGTCAATCATAGCTCAAGAAAATGAGGTTGGAACGGATGATAGATATTTCTTCGTCGATACTGATTTACAAAACTATTTTCAAAATAGACCAACCATCCTCCAACAATGCAAACAAGCTAAGATTGATTTCACTAAAGTTGAAACCGATATCGTTGGTTTAGTTGGTGGTATCAGTACTAATGATAAGAATTCAATCAGAGAAGTTGAATGGTTTAATAATGGTTTAGAAAGTGCTTATCCAAATTTACAAATCACTATTAATGAAAGATCAATTAAAGTATTTGATAAATTCAAATCCACTGATTTGAAATTAAAAGTGGTTAGTAAGTTAATTGAATTACTCGTGGGTAACTCCAATACTGAAATCGATCCATTAGATACTTTACAAAAATTATCTATTGATCATGATTTATTCTTATCTGCTTTAAGTTTAGTTCAAATCGGTACTCAAATCCCAGAACAAGGTTTAGCTAAACGTAGAAGAAGATCATCAAACTCAACTAAACAAGCTATGGTTAAAGAAGATATTTCCAATATTGCCAGTGTTCATTTAAAGAAATTAACTATTGTATTAGATATTTTAGAATACAATTTAAGAAAGGAAGCAAGCGTTTTAGGTCATCCTGATTTATTAAAAGCTTTATTCAAAATCTTAACTGATTTAGATTACTTAGGTAATGATGGTAATTTACCTGTCTTATATGCTCAAGAAACTTTAGCCAATTGTATGTCCTTAACTATTTCCAACATGAAATCAAGTGATAAACAATTTAAATTTGATTCTAATTCAATCAGAGCTGATTTGATTGTTAACTCTATCAGAGCATCTCAATCTCCTCAAGTTCAAAATCGTTTATTATTAGTGGTTGCCGAATTAGCTTCATTAGCTCCAGAAATCATTTTACATTCCGTCATGCCAATTTTCACCTTTATGGGAGCTCATACTATTAGACAAGATGATGAATTTTCAAGTTTAGCTTTACAAAGAACCATTGCCAAAGTTATTCCTGCTTTAGCCACCAATGGAACTTCATCTATTCCTAATGAAATTGAATTCTTATTGACTAGTTTCGTAACTGCTTTCCATCATATTCCAAGACATCGTAGAGTTAAATTATTCACTACTTTATCCAAGACATTACTGGCTGAAAAATCATTATCAATTCTTTTATTCTTAATGGGTCAACAATATGCTAATAGTTCAAACAAAGCCAAGAGTCTAGAATGTTTAGAATTCACTATTTCATTCCTTAAAGGATTTTCAGCTTTAGATCAATTATCAGCTTTGAATGGTTTCGCTCAATTATGGAAATTGATTCCAACTACTCCACTTGATCCAAAATCAGAAGAATATAAACAATTAAGTACCAGATCAATCTATGGTGGTTCAATCTTATCATTATCTGAAGATGGATTAACTGAATTATCAGCAGGATTATTATCTTTCATTGAATTAATCTTGAAAGATGATGCTAATAATGTTGGTTATAGTATTTCAAGTTTAAAGACTAAGATTGCTGTTGTGTTATTAGATTCTGATAGTCAAGAATTAGAAATTTCAGATTTACTAAAAGAATTCGGTAATGTCACTTCATTTATCATTATGAGTTTAGATACCTTTAATGATTCACAAATTATCTTAACTAGATTATATAAATTACTTTCAACTTTCATGGACTTATTACCATTGAATTATTTCATTGATTCCATTATTGAATTATTAGATATTGAAAACTTAACTGATTCTGTTTCGATCAAAGTGGCTAGAAATTATGTTATTTTAGCTGGATCCAAATTTGAAACTGAATTAAGTACTTCCAATATCACTGAATCTATTAAATCAAGTGTGGTTGAGAAATTATTACCAATTTTAATCAAGGGTATTAAAGGTAATATTGATGTTGAATTACAACAATCATTCTTAAATACTTTCTCCATTATTATTAATAAATTCGGATCAGAATTAGCTACTTCTAATTCCAAACTTTTAATTGATGCTTTACAAGCTTCAACTTCTGAACAATGTTTATTATCATCTGAAACAGAGGTCATTATTTCATCTATTAGTGCCATTGGTAATATCGTTAATATCTTAGGTGTCAAGACTATTGGATTATTACCAAAGATTTTACCACCTGCTTTGAAAATATGGCAAGAAACCACCATTGAAAACTCTCAATTTGATGATGATAGTGCTAAATTGATTCAAACTTCAGTTATTATTTTACTTTCATGTTTGATTAGAAAATTACCTGTGTTTATGACTTCAAGTTTAGATTCTATCTTAATGGCTATTTTAACTAGTGATTTAGTTGATAATAATCTTAGATCCACTGTATTAGAATTAATTGTGGGTCATGTTGAATTATCTCAAGTTTTAAAATCATTAACTAATATTTGGTCAGCTAAACAATTCTATACTAATGATCATGCTGGAAATCTTGGTTTATACTTGAAGGCATTAGAATCAACTATTGATAAGATTAGTAAGAAGGGAGCTATTTCTCAATCATCAATCTTTGTGAAATGGTTTATTCAAGCATTAGAGTTCAGACATTATATTGAAAATGATGGAGATAATAAATTCGATAATAATACTATTTATAGATTAGAAGGTTCATTCCATACCTGTGCTATTACCTTTGTTATGAAATTGAATGATAAGAGTTTCCGTCCATTATTTGCTAATTTAGTAAGATGGGCAGTTGATGGTGAAGGTGCTAATGTTGAATCTGATAAACTTTCAAGATTATTAGCTTTTTTCAAATTCTTTAATAAATTACAAGATCAATTAAAGGGTATAGTGACTACTTATTATTCATACTTGATGGATGCAACTGTTTCAATCTTGGATCAATTTTCTCAAGATAAGATTAAAGATGTTAATTTAAGAAGAATATTACTTACTTCATTGAATTTATCATTTAAATTCGATCAAGATGATTATTGGACTCAACAAGGTAGATTTGAAAGTATTTGTGATCCATTATTAGGTCAATTGATTAATATTGAAGATTCAATTGGGAAATATCTTGTCAAGACCATTACATCTTTCATTTCTAATGTTGCATCCGATGAATATAATGAAACATTAGTGCATGGATTAATCAAATATGTCTCGAATGAAACTGGTCAAAATTCATCCACTACTAAGATCTGGGCTATCAGATCCTTAAAGGCTATTTTCCAAAAGATGGGTGAACAATGGTTATCTTACTTACCTACTTTAATTCCATATATTGCTGAGTTATTAGAAGATGATGATGAAACCGTGGAATTAGAAGTTAGAAATGGTCTTGTACGTGTCATTGAAAATGTTTTGGGTGAACCATTAGATAGATATTTAGGTTAGAATAGTGTATAACAATAACAATAAAAATATAAAAGTACTGTTTGTAATATTTAAAACGTAGTTGCAAATTTGGTAGCGACACGAATTAAGATTAAGTCGTGTCCTTCGAACCAAAATCATGGAAAGTTCCAAAATGTTCTGAGCACTTCTAATACAAAAAATTTCACCCAATTTGATTTAACCAATATAGTTATTACAAAGGTTTAAAGTATAATCAAACTACAATAATCATGGTATGTTATATATAAGATGATGATATAGACAATTCTTCCAATGGAAGAATTGTCATTGGAAGAATTGTTAGTCAATTTGAAACAAGTTCCCCATTACTAACCAACATATCCTTTAGGCTTCATTCTTAAAAAGTGCTCAAGCATTAAAACCATTATTTGACAGAGTTTTAATTCAAAGATTAAAACCAGCCACTCAAACCGCTTCTGGTATTTTCATTCCAGAAAAGAATCAAGAAAAGTTAAATCAAGGTACTGTGGTTGCTGCTGGTCCAGGTATTGCTAGTCCTACTACTGGTGAATTAATTCCAACTGCTCTTAAAGCTGGTGATAGAGTTTTATTACCATCATACGGTGGATCTCCAATCAAAGTTGGTGAAGAAGAATATCTTTTATATACTGATAAAGAAATCTTAGCTAAGATTGAAGATAATTAAGTGGATTAAAGTAATATTCATTTATTTTTCACTGGCAAGAATATATTCTATTCCTAGGTTAATCGTTTAAAAAATCCCTTGTACATAAACTATGATTTAGTCATTTCATATATACCTTGTATATATGTTCATATATACCTTGTGTATATGTTCATATATATACTTATTTATATGTTTAACTAACTAAATATATCAATTAAACGGTAACATTTCTAATTGTAGTAGTCTAGTCTTTGCTAAAGATATTAATTTCCTGCATATAACAGATCTATCTTTTTATGAGAGGGAGGAGGATTTGTAACAGAGAGGAGTAAAATTAAAACTGAGAACAGAATTGCTTATCTACCAACTACAACTATCTATTTACATTAACGTTATAAATTCTAATCCATCATATCATAATACCATCCACAGATCATAATGAGTGACGCCACCCCAAACACAAATAGATTTGCTCAGTTTAAATTGGTACTTCTTGGAGAAAGTGCGGTTGGGAAATCATCAATAGTGCATCGTTTCGTTAAGAATACATTTGATGATATGAGAGAATCAACCATTGGAGCTGCGTTTTTAACTCAATCAATCAATCTTCCTGAATCTAATACCACTATAAAATTTGAAATCTGGGATACTGCTGGTCAAGAACGTTATAAATCATTAGCTCCCATGTATTATAGAAATGCTAATGCTGCTCTTTGTGTTTATGATATAACTAGTCGTTCATCATTTAATAAAGCTCAAGAATGGATCAAAGAATTAAAGAGACAAGCCACTGAGGGGATAGTGATTGCATTGGTTGGAAATAAATTGGATTTAGAAGAAAATAGAGAAGTTGATCAACAAGAAGTTGAAGAATATATTGTTCAACAATCAGCCGAGGATGATGGTAATCAAATCATTACATCAGAATGTTCCGCCAAGAATGGAGATGGAGTATTGGATATATTCAATAGCATAGGTAGAGCATTACCCGTTGATGAAGTTATCAATGCAGCTGCAAATAGAGGTAGACCAGCAGGTTCAAGACAACAAGGTGGAATTGACTTGGCAAGAGCCAGAAGACAACAAGCCGCAGCAGCCAACAGCTGTTGTTAGTAGTACATGTTGCAACGGTTTACCTTCAAAGTTTCATTTATCATCATCATCATTCATTCATTTTCATTTCATGTTCATTCCCCCATCCCATTTTCTAAGTTTTATAGAAGTTAATTAGTTTGATATGTATGTATATATTTATGGTTATATATATATGTATGCAATGGATATATATATATTTATATACAGGATACAAGTAAAGGGGGCCGGGTAACACACACTCTCATTTTTTTCTCACTTTGTCTTTTTTGGTGATTTTAACTTTGGACACGACTTTTCATTTTTTCACCTCTTCCAGTCGTCTGTACAAAAAAAATTTTTCACTTTTAAAACTTGAAATCAATTTTATAATAGATTCTTACTTCTTCATCATTAATACATATCGTTAACTATGTCTGCTCGTCCACAAGTTTCTGTTGTTTCAACTTCAGGTGAATTATCATCTACTCAATTACCATTACCAGCTGTCTTCTCTGCTCCAGTCAGACCAGATATTGTCCACTCTGTTTTCGTTAGAGTTAACAAGAACAAGAGACAAGCTTATGCTGTTGCTGAAAATGCCGGTCATCAAACCTCTGCTGAATCATGGGGTACCGGTAGAGCTGTTGCCAGAATTCCAAGAGTTGGTGGTGGTGGTACTCACCGTTCCGGTCAAGCTGCCTTTGGTAACATGTGTCGTGGTGGTCGTATGTTTGCTCCAACTAAAACTTGGAGAAAATGGCATGTCAAAGTTAACCATAACGAAAAACGTTATGCTACTGCTTCTGCTATTGCTGCTTCTGCTGTTACTTCTTTAGTTTTAGCTAGAGGTCACAGAGTTGAACAAGTTAAAGAATTACCATTAGTTGTTGCTAATGAATTTGAATCTGTTCAAAAAACTAGAGAAGCTGTTGCTGTCTTAAAAGCTATTGGTGCTCATAAAGATGTTATCAAGGTTATCAAATCTAAGAAATTAAGAGCTGGTAAAGGTAAATTAAGAGGTAGAAGATTCACTCAAAGAAGAGGTCCATTAGTTGTCTACTCTCAAGATAACGGTTTAGTTAAAGCTTTAAGAAACGTTCCAGGTGTTGAAACTTCTGATGTTAAACATTTAGGTTTATTACAATTAGCTCCAGGTGCTCATTTAGGTAGATTTATTGTCTGGACCCAAGGTGCTTTTGAATCATTAGATTCTGTCTATGGTTCTGATTCTACCAAATCCATCAAGACTGCTTACACTTTACCAGCTAACATTATCTCTAACACTGATGTTACCAGATTAATCAACTCTGCTGAAGTTCAAGCTGCTGTTAGACCAGCTGGTGAATCTACTCAAAAGAGAACCCATGTCTTAAAGAAGAACCCATTAAAGAACAAACAAGTCTTATTAAGATTAAACCCTTACGCCAAGGCTTACTCTGCTGAAAAATTAGGTTCTACTAAAGTTACCAAATCCACTGCTAGACCATCCAAAGGTCAATTTTCTGAAGTTTTAAAGAACTAAATGTAAAATAAATGATTTACTATTAAATTAATTTTACCAGTTCTTAACAAGACTAAAGGCGGAGGGAGTTTTATATGTAGGAATTATCTGATATAGTGTTATTGAAATATGTATTAAATAATATATGTAAAATGTTACCTTATAAAATAAGATGGAAGTGAAAGATGGAAGTGTAAGAGATGACAATATAGGCTAACCTGTAAATCGTGCATATAACTCCAATTACAATTAGTTATAAACTTGAAATTTGAAATCAGAGTGAAATATGCATTCAATTTATTAAATGTTACCATTATAGTTGGTGTGGCAGTTATTGTTTTTGAATTACTTACAGCAAACAATTAGCGATATTTAGTGGAACTAATGGTCCATAACCGTAACCATTTTTATCCAAGAATTATTGCAATATTCTTATCTCAACATCAATAACTTTAAAAACTGTAAATTAATAAACCAATGTAACCCACGACAATCACCATCGGATTAAATTTGAAAATCGTTGCTTTAAACATTTGAGGCGTCGTCCATATAGTAACTAAGTAATGAGGAGGTGGATGGGTGGTGGAAAATAACATAAAATATGTCAATTCATCGCAGTTCCTATTTCATGCAAGATATAAAATATTTGAATAAAGCGCGTAACTACAAAATAATTTATTTTTATTTTTATTTTATATGCTGCGAAAATAAAATTTAAAATAATTTAAAACTGATCAAGTCGTGTTTGGGATTACATATCCTCATCTCTTTTTCTCTCTTTCTCTCCTTCTCTCCTTAATGGGTTCGTTTGTAATGTACCCTTATATTATATGCTTAGAGAAGGAGTTGGGATTATTGTTTATGTTTTTAGTTTTAATTGTTTGTTTTTCGTTTTCGTAATTTGAATCAATTTACACTTTATGCAAAGGTATGTAATCTTCCACCTCGATTAAAATTTATGTAATTTACTTTTTAACTTTATAATATAACATATTTTATATTTATTTTATTTTTTTATTAAAAACCGCAAACTATAAAGGATAATATTGTACAAATAAGAGAGAAGAGAAAACTATAAACCGGATGTTCCTTTTTTTTTTAATTTAAATAAAAAAAAACCATTAATTTCGTAAGTTATAAGAATTAACTACTACTTAATGGTGGAACCACATTTTCAGCAAAGAAATTTAATCCGGTAGCAGGATCAGTACCAATGATATTACCTCTTGTATCGGAATATTCACAAATGGTATATTGACCCCAAGCGTTATCACAAGTAATTCTTGCACATCCTAATGTAGAAGTAGATTTCCAAACCACTTGAGTGAAATGACCAGTAGCTTCACTGAAACCAGGATCACTGAAATCATATTGAGAAATTTCATTATACCATGCATCAACTGGATCATAACCACCTGAGTAACCAGCAGCTAAGTTTTCACCATATGGACCACCAGAATGGATCAATTGAACATTATTACAATTATAATTATTAATAGCGTAATTATAAGCAAATTGAGTTAAAGTATTATCCCAAACTAATGGTGGAACACCATGTAAAGCTCTCTTTTCATTATGGGCAGTTAAAATATCAGATTCGAATTGAACATCAGAAGTGAAAGCATCACCTTGTTGAGTTGAACTGGTGGTTTGATCTTGAGTAGTACTGGTAGAACTGGTGGTAGTATCGACAGCAGGATAAGTAGTTGGGGTAGTACTAGTAGTAGTTGGAGTGGTGGAAGTGGTTGTTGGAGTAGTAGTAGTAGAAGTAGTAGTAGGAGTTGTACTTGTAGTGGTTGGAGTAGTACTAGTAGTTGTTGGAGTAGTAGTAGTAGTTGGAGTACTTGTAGTAGTTGGAGTAGTAGAAGTAGTAGTAGGAGTAGTACTTGTAGTAGTTGGAGTACTGGTAGTTGTAGAAGTGGTAGTTGGAGGTGGTGGTGGAAGGATTGTAGTAGTTGGAACCGCAGTCGAAGTAGTTGTTGGACTAGTGGTAGTTGGATCAACTTGTAATTGAGGTGGTGGGGTATAAACAACAATTAAATTAGTATGAGTTTTAATAATGGCATCAGTTGTAACAGTAATAAGATCAGTTATAGCAGGAGCAGTAACGATTTGAGTTAAAATGATTGGAGCAGCATTTGCAGCTACCAATAAAGAAGCCAAAGCCAAGGAAGAAGTTGTTGATACTTTCATTAGAGTAGAGTTATATATAATTAGTTGGAGATTAATGATAGTAAGGTAAGATGGGATCAAGATGTGAATAAATGTTGATAAAAGTGATCTGATGCAAAAAGAAGAAAGTACTAATTGATCTCATTTATTTCGACGAATTCAATTCTACTTATATAATAATAATGTTCAAGATGATAATGCATTGACCAGCCAGATGAGAAACCATCTTATTTTTATGACCATTAGTTTTCCAACTTACATATGGGGCGAAAACATAAGTTAATAATAATAATATTTTTTTATTTTTCTTGCAACAGTACCAAACAACGTTGACATCGTTGACAGTATATTATTTTTAAGTTTTGAGTTAAGTTTTCCAATCAGTTTAGAGTTTACGAACCAGCTTTCATGCAACCTATGCCAAATTATTTTTTTTGCAAGCATATTAGCCAGCCTTCCTCTGAGGTAGGTGCAGGAACACAGATTTACAGGTTGCAATTTATTTTGTGGTGGTTTGTTTACAGGTTACTTCAATGTTTAAACCACGCGTTTTAACTTGTAATGAACTCCTATTTTTTAATTACAGTTTACAATATTTTACAGGTTATTAACTCTTATCGTCATTGTTCAATTTCTTTTTTTTCTCGCTGAGATTTTTTGACAGCAGGGGAATGTTAACTATGTGAACTTAAGTTAACTGTGCTTGCTCTAACTGTGTACGGTGAATCAAATCAAATCAAATCAAATCAGTCTATTTTTGGAAGAAGCTTGCTTAATTAGGCCAGGTCAACTTTGAACTTTAATATCAACTTCAACTTCAACTTCCCCATTGTTTCATTTCGATTGTGGTTCCATCATCATTTCTGGGGATTGCATTGTACATAGAAGACAGAAGTCAGCACATTTTTAAAATACAACCGGTTTGATCCCAGGAGTAAATTCTAGTTTATTTTTTTAAACTATCAATTTCTGATCTATTGACGGTCGTACCTGAAATTTTGATTTTGATCTTCATTTCAGTTCAGTTAACTTAACATAGTCTAGATCAATCAATCGTTTCATCTATCCATCCATCGCATCAGTTCATTTCATTGATTGATTGGATCATCACCCTCCCTCCCGTCTTTCCCACTTTTTCATCATCTCTTCCCCACCATCATGCTTAAAGGGTTAAGGAAAAGAGCTCTGATTCTACTGTTAACTTCTGCTGTACTGCAACCAGTTGGTAACAATGAATCAAACTATGATAAAGTCTTGAATCAAGTCCATGATTTCGAAATAGCCTTACAGGCTATGGATTTCCTTCTTGATGATAGAACTGAAGAAGGATTAAAAAAATTAAGAAATGAATCTAAAAGAAGACATGAATCAGGTTCAGATCAACCAGCTGGGATATTCCCCTTAGCTTTAGGAGTTATGGAATTCATTGAAGCAACGTTAGGTTTTGAACCTGAAGTTATGGAAAAAGCTATGAAAACTTTAAATGAAGCTGAAGCTGCTTCATTAGTTAATTCAAAATATAATGTTAAACATAATTTAGCAACTTCATCAATATATCCTCCTGGAACTGAATTTCAAGTAACTTATGCTGAACTGACGTTATTAAATGCTTTACTTATGTTATTAAAAGAAAATAATGGTATGGTTGAAGGGGCAAAAGCTTTATTTAAATTAAGAAGAGCTTATCAAACTTTAGATTCAATTTATCGAAAAATTAAAGAACTGGAACCTATTTTTAATCGAAATTTAGCTAAAGTTAAACGAGAAGCTCAAACTCTTAATCGAAGTATTAGTTCCGTTGATTTACCAGGATATGAAATCCCTTCTTCATCAAATAATTCTTCATCATCATTACCGGAAGATCTTAAATTAATGAAAGATTTAGAAAAAGTTTATCAAATGAGAAAATCAAGAATTGAAGGAACAAATATTAAACTTGATAATGAACAACCCATCAATCTATATGATGGATTAGAAGTTTCTTCAAATTATTTAACTAAGAAAGATAGTTCAAGTAATTTTGATGTTTCAAGGTCATCATCTCCAATCCCACCTCCTTCATTGAACATACCTCTTCCTGATACCTCAGAATCAAGCAATACGGAAGATATTGAAGAGGATGAAGAAGATGATGATGAGGATGATGATGATGAATTTTCAGATGCATTTGATGATCTTAACTTTGATGAAAATAAAAACTCCTCCTTCCTTTCGGGAACAGCAGAATCAGTCATCTCATCAACGGCATCCACTAATAATCATAACGGTACTAACTCTGACACTCATTTACATGTTTCCACCGTTGATGAATTCATTCATTCTGGAGTTCAATTATGTTTTGGTATCTTACAAGTTGTATTATCCTTAATTCCACCGACTATTGGGAAAGTACTTTCTATTGTTGGTTTCAGAGGAGATAGAGAAACTGGTCTTAAAATGCTTTGGAGAACAGCCATCACTAGTCGTAATATTCATGGTGATCTTGCATTATTATGTTTATTAGTATTCTATGATGGACCAGTTCAATTCGTTGATGTTGGTTTCCAATTACCTGGTCATGAAGATGAAAATGTAAAAGAAGTATTAAACATTGAAACCAGAGCTACGGTATCAGATGCTGAATTAAATAAAATCCTTCAAAATCCAAATCTTTATACCCCTCAAATATTATCTAAAGTAAGGAAAATCTTTCCTCATAATGCATTATGGTTACTGCAAGAAGGAAGAATCTTGGCAAGTCATGGACAATTAGAAAAAGCTACTCAATTAATGCAAAATTTCACTGATGATGAAAACACCATCATAAATATGCAACAAGTTGAAGCATTAATGATTTTCGATCGAGCAATTCTTTATAGTTTCCAACATAATTTCGTGGCGGCCGCTAAGGATTTCATTTATTTAATTGAAATTAATTCGTGGTCGAAGGGAGTTTATTTATTCATGGCTGCCGCATGTTATTTAGAACATTATAGACTGATTAAAATGGGGTTGATTGAAGTGGAAAATAAAGAAGAAGAATTAATCAAATATGAGAAATTATTCATTAAATATTTCGAATTAGCTCCAACTTATGTCCCTGGTAATGGTGTTAATGCTGCAAAGAAGGGTGGTATTGGTGGAAGTTCAAAACAAATGCCATTTGATAAATTCTTATTAAGAAAAGTTAAACAAATTGAATCTCGTAAGGCGCAATATCCTCATTTATCTTTGGTGGATGTTTGTGGTACTTCTTTAATCCATGAATTGGTTTATTTCTGGAATGGATATAATAGAATGGATACTAAAAGTTTGGAAATGTCAGTTAAATTATTAGGTTATTCCGGGGGAATTTATGAAGAATTATCGGCTAATACCGATACTGTTCAATATTCTTTAATTCCTGAAACTGCTGATGAACTGTATGGAAGATATTTCTTACAAGCTCTTGCTCTTAGACTGTTGGGTAAAGTTGAAGAAGGATTAGAACTCTTTAATAACAAGATTATTCCTCATATTATCATTGCTGAATTACCTCAATTCAGATTTCATAAACTGATTTATAGTCCATATTTATATCCTACTGTGATGTATGAAAAATCAATGTTTATTTGGATGTTAAGTATTGTGGAAACTGATAAAGTAAGTCTTAGACATGCTGTTTCTGAAAGTAAAAGTTGGTTAAAGAGAGCTGAATTGGTGGGTGAAGGAGATTATGAATTAAGTAATAGAACTGGTATGAGAATTAAAGCTGCTGGTGATCGTTTAGATCAATTGGGTAAATCAATACTTTAAATTTTATAGACTGTTAAGCTGTGCTTAACTATGGCGTTCAAAAAAAAAAAAAGAATCGAGAAGACAATCAATCAAATTATCATTAAAAATATTTATTTATATGTTTATATTATTAGTATTACGTTATTTAAATACATACATAAATTTCAAAAAGATTTTCATAAGTATGGGGTTGTATTCATTTTCTAATAAACTATAGAAATAAAATCAATGCATTATTCATTGTAAAAAATGATTTTCGGTTTAATTGAAGTAAGTGTCAACCATAGCATCGGCCACATTAAATCCAAAACAAACGGTAATGAGCCATGCAATGGCTAAGAGGGGTAAGATACCACCTATGATAATTAACTGTAATAATCTGGCTGGACTAGTTGAACCATTTGATCTTTGATTGTTTGATAATGAACTTATAACTGGTAATGAATTAAATCCATAAAATGTAATGACGAAATAATACCCAATAGATCCAAAATATAATGAATTACCTAATATAAGGGAGAAGATGGAATTTTTAAATCTTAATAAAGGTAATAATAAAAATTGTAATAAATAAAGTAAAGCCCAAATTACTAAAAATGAATTACAATGAATATCAAAACAAAATCCCCATTCGATATAATTCAAATTATATTTATTTAACCCTCCCAAGTTTCCATAAGTATTATTGAATAATTTATTAGTTATAAACCATGAAATAGTAGCAATTATAACTCCAGTCAAATAAAAATCAATGAAAACCATATAAACAATTAATTTTAGTATGTCAACCACTCTTGGAGAATAAGCCAATCCCCAAGCAATGGCACTTATGGATAAGAATACCGTAAGCAATATAAGGAATGATGGATCATCTCTAGTATAACTTGACTTCCCATTAGTCGATGTAGATTGTTGTTTATAAAAGTAATGGGATCGATACATTTTCTTAGGGTTTATAATAAGATGAAAGATTTCCCAAATGGCAGTTTCAAAATCAAGAGTGGTAGGTTTGAATAACCGTTTGAACATCTTCTTAAGATTTTGGAATCGATTAGATAGAGTAGATGTTGTGGTGGATGATGATGATGTACTGGTTGATGCTGGATGAAAGGTATAATTATGATTTATCATGGATGAATTGTTTGATATTATAGACCCTGCCGTAGTTGATCCCACCAATCTCAGTGAATTGGGAGTTCCTGCCACTTGAGGGAAAAGATCCTGAGTACTATAAGGCAAATTGATACGTTTACTCATGGTTACTATGCTTGATTGCAATTCATTCAGCTTAATGATCTATGGTGTGTTTGATTTATAAATGAACACGACCAAACAAATAATTCAGACAGAACAAACAAAAATTGATCACATGACATGGTTTTCATATATGCAGGAGTTTTGTAAATGGAGAGCTACCAATTCATAATTTATTTAATTCATATATATATAACATATTTACCAACAAAGCTGCGAAACAAATCGTTCTACTAATAGTTTGAAAGGATGGATATTTACTAAGCCTTAAGTAAATAAGTGGTAGTCCATTAAATAAAAAAACCACACAAGATTAAGACTGAGTACATAACAATAAGTAGAAACAGACCAGCCGTCATCTTCATTCCTACTCCTGCGCGTGTACTGATAGTTGTTGAATGAGATCCAACATTTGTGTTAGTTGTTTCAAGGACGGATCCACCATTTAGTATTTAGAGCCCATAATCTTTCTTGTGAAATTTACGAGATAAGACCGCCTTTACAAACCAATTACTGAAAAACGAATTTTTAAATTATTAGGGAAAAACATGTATTATAATTCTTAAAGCAACCAATTTAAAACAAAGGAACTAAATGATTTATTCAATTAAGCCAATATCAAGATTGAGAATAATGTAAAAACTGAAATGAAAATAGACTGGGAAGTTTCTCTTGCATTGGCAAGACCAACATACGTAGAACTATCTTCTGTAACAGTATTTGGACCATATGAATAACCTTTGGCAAAATAAGGTATTTTTGTGTTTGCCCCTTCTAATATAAGCTTGTCAGCTCCTTCTAATTTACCAGTTGAATATGAGAAAAGAGTTGGGCTGGCTTGGGCTGGATCATAGTCAGGGATAAATGTACTGGAATAACCTGGTGCTTGGCTGGCTCCTGGAATTGACAGAACAATTGCTTCGATATTCTCTTCGTTAGTAATAACCACATCAGCAACACTAATTTCTAAGCTTTCTAAATCATATACCCAATACGCGTGTCTTAAAACCATGGCTCCAAAAAGTGAGTCATCGTCTTGACCAGTGACCTCTACTTGTAATTCACAAATCTTGCTATTAGTTTCAGAATAAGACAATAAATCAGCAACAGGGAGGTTCAATTTATATCCACCAAGATTAAAAGTAAGAATTAAACTTTGATCGTGTGTACATGGAACTTGATATAATTCATCTTCACTGTTATATTCACCTCCTAAGGATGCAACAATAGTTTCAACCAAGTCTTGCGGAAAATATGATGTTGTAGTACCCGAATCGAGAACAAATGCATAAGAATTTCCATCGATTAGAGCGGTGTCCTCTCCGTTTGAAAGCTCAATCCCCTCAAGTGCAATCCAAAACTCAACATATTCATTATTTGTATTTTTTAAAATTGGAATTGTCATTAAATCTCCGCTATACTTAGCAGTATCAACTCCACCAAATACTATACTACCAGCAGTATCAATTGTATCTCCATAATAAATTGAATAAGCAATTTTATTAATAATTCCTTGAGATTTCAAAGCATCTGGGAAATTTGGGTATGTGAACCCATAAATGGGATCACTACTTTCATCTTTTGGAAGTCCTACTCCTAATATTCCAGTATATACACCACTGGCAGCTGTTACAACAGCAAGATTTACATTCTCAACAGTGACACCTCCAAATACAACATTATCTGTTCCATACACTCCGGTACAACCAGAACCATCTTGATATGTATTGTCATATTCAGGAGCAGTTGTGTTTGTTTGGAAAGTAGTAGAATTATCAGCATTGAATGAACCATACAAAGTACATATATTATCTGTGTTATCAGTATCATCTCTCTTGAATCCAAAAGTGTTAGCTAATGATGAAAACCAATTAGTACTTCTTTTTTTGTTTGAACTTCTTGGAGTACAGGTGACGTCACTATACATTACCCAAAGGTCTGAAGAACCAGTGTCAAGAGTTAAAGCAACAGGATCTTTATTGGATCCAATTTCTAAAATTGCAAGATATTCAAAATGACCGTTTTGAATGTACCCTTCAACTGTTCCGTCTGCAGATCTCTTCTCGATGGCACCTTTAGATCTTTTGGTCATATCCATTTTTAAAAATTTACCATCATCTTTCGAGGTTTCGACAGCTAATGCAAAAGTCAATAATGCATTGAAAATTAAAACTTTGGAAATTAATCTCATGTTAGCTTGCAGTTGAAAATTTTAGCTTTGTCAAATTCTATTTATCAGAATATTATAGTATTTTTATAGTTTCTTCATAACTACAACAATTACAGAGAAAAGATTATCAGATCTAATAATAGGTTTGAAGATAGTGGTCACCACCATTATTTGCAAAAAACTGTTGTTCTAAAAATAGAGTCTAGTCTCGTAGAAGGGTCATCTTATCTTTCGTCGTATTAAGATCCCTAAGCTTAAATTATACAGCTGAGCCTGTTTTTCATAATCATCGCAATCGCTTTGGCTTATTTTTAGGATGACCATTTGTGGAAATTAGAATTATAATAAAGGAAAAGCGATATTTTAAGAATGTTTCCTTTTTTAGCTTTACTATCTATATTTAGTTGTTAAAAAATAACCCCCTCTCCCCCATTTTGGATTTCATTTTTTTCACAATTATTTTTTTACGAAAAATGACAAACCGTTAAAATTTGCGACAAAACTTTATGACAAACCGGCAATCCAAAAATGACAAACGAAAACCATAAAAAAAAAAAGCGTCATACAAAAATATTAGAAATCACAAGTTTAAATTTGCTAACTTATAATATCTACATACAACCAAAGAACAATGTCATCAACTGCTCAACCTAGATCACAAACACAGACAGTGACAAGAACAGAAACTGCTCAGCCGATTTTAAGACTAAGGAATAAAGATGGAGAGACGAAGAAACGAGGGAAGACAAGACCGCAAGTGAGTTGGAATGAAGATGTGGTAGATAATGAACATATGAATAAGAAGAAATCAAAGATATGTTGTATATTTCATCCTCAACGTGAGTTTGGTGAGGAATCTGGTAGTTCGTCAGATGATTCCAGTAGTGATTTATCGGGAGATGAAGGTGATAGACGTAATAATATCCATAATCATGATCATGATCATGATCACGACC
Organism: Scheffersomyces coipomensis; assembly: GCF_036884675.1. Classification (NCBI taxonomy): domain Eukaryota; kingdom Fungi; phylum Ascomycota; class Pichiomycetes; order Serinales; family Debaryomycetaceae; genus Scheffersomyces; species Scheffersomyces coipomensis. The sequence continues at coordinate 1,926,310 of NW_027042895.1, read as the reverse complement.
ATAATGACGATGATAATGATGACTTTGTATGTGATCATGGTCATGTTCATAAGAAATCCGATAAAATCAAGAAGTCCAAATCAAAGAAATCAAGTACTATCAACGATAGTAAACCAAATGCATATGAAACTCAACCTGTTTATAAAAATCAATCAACTTTACCTACCAATGATCAACAAGATATACATACAAAGCCACAATAGATAGATAGATAATTTACAAGTATTTCGAATATTTATTTATTAATATATTATGAGCTCTATTACAGATTATTAACTATTACATTAATTTAACACTATTTGAAGATTCACTTTGAAAGAAACTCCTTGATTCATTTTCCCAAATATTTCTCAATATATCATCTTTATCATCAAAGGAAATTTTGTTATCCTTGTCTAGTTGTTTTGAATTCTTTGGATTGGATATCATTGGTTTATATCGATTCAAATATCCCAATACGCCTGTGGTTGCTGTGGTAGTTGCAGTGGATGATTTAGATTTACCTGAACTAACTATCTTAGTAGGGAATCTTAATCTAATGGAATTATATTGAGTTAAGATTGTTTCATTTTGGATTTTCAAATCATAAGAATTTTCAATATTTAAAGCTGCTAATGATGCTGATGATGAAGTTGAAGAATTGGAAGCCCGATTAATGAATTCATCAGTAGAATATAATTCTTTATAATCCAATAACTTTTGTTGAGTTCTATTGATTCTTTCATTAGTTTCAGGATTTGTATCAGGATTTGGATTACTAGTATTATATTTATATACAAAATTATTTTGAAAATCATTAATCTCTTCAATGATTTCATTAACATCATGAGGATCCATGATGAGATTTTCTTCCATGATAGGTGATTTCCACAGATCCAATCTATATTGAGTATCGTTATTTTGAAGTGATTCATCCACTAGATCATTACCATTATGATTATGATGAATATTATTGATAGTAGTATCATCATCATCTGATCCATCATCCAGTTCACTTTGATAATTTGCCATTCGACTATTCACGGTGGTTGCAACAGTATTTTCACCTTCAACTTCTTCGACAACACCATCTTTTATAGATAGCATCGGTACTAATGAATGCATACTATCATGAGCTATACTTATGATATGATTTATTTTTTGATATAATTTATTAGATTTGGAAGGTGATGCATTTTGAGGATTGATTTGAGAATCAAGAACATTATCTGATTTATCAACTAAATTTTGAAATGAATTATCGGTATTAAAAAGGGTTGAAGAAGAAGTTGTTATGACTGGTCGTTTAGTATTATATTCATCTTTTAAGACGGTTAATGGCGAGATGCTGCTTTTTTCTTGCTGTTCAGAGGGAAGAGGATGAAGATTCAGCTGTTGATGAGGAAGATGTTGATGTTGTGGCTGTGGTTGTACTTGTACTTGTGGTGGTAAGTCAAGGTTTAATTTTTCATTATCGTTATCATTAGTATTAGTGAGATCGAATTTAGTTCGAGCGATATTATATGAATTCCATCGTTTTATATGAGGACGGTTCAGTAACTGCTGTTGTTGTTGCTGTTGTTGTTGTATTTGTAGTTGCATTTGTAATTGTAAATCTTGAGGATTCATCGGTATATTCTTTGAATCATGTTGATTTAATAAACTATGAGTTGAGTTTGATTTCGTTAGTATAAAATTCTGATTTAAAGCAGTTTGAAGTAAATCTGAATTAACTCGAGAAAATCTCTTTCCTCTTGATTCACTAGCGGATCGATAACCATTTGGATCACGATTTGATGGAGTAGTTGAATTGCTAGTAGTAGTTGATTGCAAGAATTCCGGATCTCGAGTTGGAATTCTTCTATCCATTAAATCTCGAGAATGTCTATTTTCACGATCCATTTCGTTACTAGTAGTGGTACTAATTGTACTAGTACTATTCTTTTTAAATGGTTGGGGTAATTGTTGTGGTAATTGACTTAAATTTGGTACCTGCGATTGACCCTGAGTACCTGATGCTGCTGCTACAATATTTTCTGCTAATGACGGTGTAGATAGTACTGGCAGATAATAATTGATCTGAGCACTATTTCTATTAGTGGTTTGCAATTCGTTATTCATTGCCAATTATCGAATTCCGATCATAATTTTACACACACAATTTAATGATAATAGATATTAATCAATATTATTATTATTATTATTATTACCAAAAATTGGTTCAGTCCTGCGGATAACAAATTTTAATTTGTTAAAGATAATCTCAATTTGTTAATTGAACTGATAAGAGATGTCGCACAAAGATCCGGTCAGATCATGTCGAATGTCGCTGATGCGCCCAAGATCCGACTGGCTCTTATGTGCCGCCGCCCTCCACCAATTGACACATATAACTACACTACCACAAATCAAAAATAGCCCAAACCTTATATTTTCTCGTATGATAGATATATACAGATGATAGAGAATATATATATATATATATATGTACACACTAAGTATTAAACCTTAATAAATCTTCATTAACATTGACAATAGCTCCCTCTATCAATGATCTCTTTCTTGATATGATTAAATCACTAAGATTTATAATTCGATTCTTTTCTTGCATGATGGTTTCAACTTTATTACGATTCTTTTTAGAGATAATCTTTTCAAATATTTCAGAAAGATCTTCAACTGTTTTACTTAAGAAATCTTGATTTGATTCAAAAATTTCAGTAAAATTCCCATTCTTTAAATAAAATGCAAAACAATAAGTCCATTTTAATGCTTTTCTACCAATTATTAAAGCTCTAATGGCATCACTTAAAAATTGAACATCATTCCATGATAAATTCTTTTCTTGATTCTTACGATCTTCCATATAAACCTTAGTAACTTCATGAACCTTTTTTAAAGTAAGTAAATCTCCTCTCATTGAACTTTCATGAATAGCAAATCGTTTATAAAAATGTAAATATCGTTTTAAAGAAATTCGACTTTCTTTTGCTTTTTTATCTTCATAATCTTTACTATTAGTATCACCATCTTTAAATTTATTACAAGTATAAAATCCAGCATTATGAGCATTCCAATCTCCTAAACAAATCCAACAAAATTGATGTCTACATTTTTGACATGTCATATGATTACATCCTCCATTCTTTTCTATACTAGTTTCACATCGAGGACAATTATGAGTATTAGCATCCATCCAATGAGCAGTTTCAGAATCATCTTGACATTTCTTAATCCATAATTTAACCACAAAACATGGACATGGTAAATGATTTTCAAAATTACAATTAAAACAAAATTCATGACGTTCAATACAACTCACAATGGGAATATTTGAAATATCATTTGATTCATAATCTTCATCAATATCATCTGCATTATAATTTTTAATCATCTCAGTAAAACTAACACAATCGGTTGATGGACACCATTTGAATTGATCTGTACTTTGATTTATAAATGATTTAGCATATGAGTTTAATAATTGATTTGGTTCCTCAACTTTTAAAATTCTATCAATATCCCTATGAGGTATAGTTAATGCACAACTTGGTTCTATACATTTGATTAATTTCCCAGATAGTATAGAATTGCTGATATAACTATTATAACATTGAAGACAATATTTATGATTACAAGCTAAGGAATAAACCGTGGTTGGTTCAATATAATCTTCACAACAAATAGGACAAGTGAAATTATTAATGAGATCAAATGTATTATTTGATTCTTGCCATTTGAATGGTAATCCACAAGCTTTCAATAATTGATCAGGATTATCAAAATAACTATTTATAACTTCTTCTGATTGCCATTTCTTATATTGTAACATGATTAATAAATCATCATAACTAACTTGAGGTAAATGATTTTGTAAATTAGGCATTTTAGAAAGATATTTCCCCTTGATAAACGATTTCAAAGTCCAAGGATGATAAATCTTATCATTGAACTCACTCATGAAACATCCCACATCAAGAACAGGACTAGCTTCTGCACTACTTTCATACAACTCTCCATCCATAGCATATTCGTTATCAATATCATCATCATCATCATACTCAAACTCCTCCTGTTCTTCTTCGTCTTCTTCTTCACCATAATCTTCATCAGAATAAAGATTAATGAAATCCTGCTCCTTATCTATATCAACACTCATGTTCCTACTATTATTTGATTCTATGGTAATCATTGACATGGTATTGAATTCAAATATGACTCGTTATTTATAATTAGTTGTTTAATTTAATTTAATTTTATGCCTAGCGCTCCGTTCCCCTGCTTTTTTTTTGTTTGTTATGTGAGCACCTAGTTATGCGCTGCTTTAACTTACACCAATACCAAAAACGGCAATCATAATCTAATTTCAGACCTTCAGTTACACATTTGCACGTTATATTACAAGGTTGCTATATACAGAGTGACTAATGCTTCTTTATAAATTTATTCAATATAGTGATCTCTTGTTCGATAATAGATTGAATAATTATGCTGTTGGTGGAGGTATTTGCAACTTTATCCTTTTTGCAATACTTTTTAACTTTTGATTGACACCATTGTTTTATAAGCTGATTGAATTGTTCTAATTCAGATTTAGTAGTATCCACTAAGAGAGATTTAACTCGTTTGATTAATACGTGTTCTTTCTTTGTAGATAAGAGTTTATCTTTGAATTGAAGATATGGTAATTGGATTAATTTTAAGATGGCATATGTTTCTGGGGTAGCTTTACCAGCATAAGTTATGCTACATGCTAATGACCAAGTTTCAACCACATCCTTCTCATCTTCTTCATCTTCTTCATCGTGATCATGTCCGTCATGATGATCATGATCATGTCCGTCATGATGATCATGATCATGTCCATGATGATGACCATGTTCAGTCCCATCTATAACATGATTCAAAACATGAAATCCAATATCATCCAACCATGATAATTTCTCTTCTAATTGAGCAATATTCTTCTTGGAAGATTTGGCTTTAATGTCTTTGATATATTGAAACAATTGAACTGCTAATAAACATGAATCATTAACATTGGTCTTAGTTATGAAACCATAACGTTGTAATAAAAATGGATTTGAAAGTTCATTACCATAAGAATTGAATACTTCATATTCATGAGTTTGAGATGGAGGTGCAACGATGATCACATCACAACATTTGGCACTATCAGATAAATCTTCAGCCAATACTGCTTTAGCTGGAGTCATATATTCTTCTTCATTGACATCATCTTCATCATCTTCATCATCTTCAGGTGCTTCATCTTCTTCCATGCTTTCAGTTTCAGAGGCTGATCCTTCCTCTTCGTCTTGATCGTTTTCTTGTTCCATTTTTGCAATGTATTCCATTGTAATAGATGTTATTTCTTCTTCTTGTTGTTCATCTATATCTTCATCATCATCATCATCATCATCATCATGCTCTTCAATACTTCCAACATCTTCGACATCTTCATCAGGTTCTTCATTATGCTCTTCATCATCATTATCATCACCTTCTTCATCACTTTCATCATCGTCATTACCCACTTCCATATGATCACATTCAACTTCCCCACATTCATAACAAACATCACCATCACAAACAAAATGAATATTTTCTTGACCTTCAACTTTATCATTCAATAATTTCGGTGCCATATGATTAAATAAATCAGCTCCAGGAACCATACCTAAATCATAAAAATTATCAATTGTAAAAGCTCTTGAAATAACTGATTGAATGATTCTTCCAAATTGATCAATATTGGCTTTGAACAGATTTAAAATTAAAGTTTGATTCTCTATATCGATGTTTTCAATATCTAGGTTTAATAATTTTGGAATAGGAGTGAACTTTTGATTAAATTTAGCAAATTGAATACATTCAATGAAAAAATCAATCAATTCATTATAATTGATTAAATTTCTTAAATCCAATTCAGTATGCTTTAATAATTCTTTCTCTTCATCAGTCCATAAACAGATTGGTAAGGAGGCATGGGTGAAATCTATCGAATTTAAATAATCAAACCATGGAGATTTGACACCTAATTCTAATTCATAAATCACTGATATGATGATACCATACATTCCAGTAGATAATTCAACAGTTTCATTAATAGGTTCGTAGTCTACTAAAAGATTATAAATGAACGAGTTCTTAGGTGATAAAGTATTTGATTTGGGTATTCTTAATAATAATGGATCATCATCATCTTCTTCATCTTCATCATTGTCTTGATCTTTGGGTGGCATAAATACACCTATACCTCCATGTGTTGATGATTTCACTATAAGATCATTTCTCCAATATGCATTATCATTCAACCATTGAACTAGTTTCTCCACATTAGCGGTGGAAGACATTACTTATAATGATATATCTTAGTCTATCAAGTGTGAAATATTGCCATAAACATACATATTTGATATATTTAGCAGTTTTAGAGATGGCTGATCCTGTACATAAAATACCCATAATTTACATACAGGAAAGCGTTAGACCTTATTCAAATTAAATATCCGGGTAACTTTAAAAAAACTTTTCATTGACCAAACCACACGACTTCCAACAAGTATAAATAGAACCAGTTCCCCTAATCTCCCTTATTCTGCAAACTAATCATCAGTAGTGGTTATACTATATCTATATATATATAACTATTATTTTTTATAAAGACTTTTTGATGTATTTGTTCACATAGCATCGATGTGTGTGACTTATTACATTCAATACACCCATAGCTAAGTAATGGTTGACCATACTAACAATTCGGTCACAATCAATACTTCGTTTCGGTCTTTTAGATTATTTGTTATATTACGGCATTTACATGTGTTTATATTTAAAGTTCTGATAAGTAACTGTATCATTTTTTTGATATTATGATTATTCAGATGAAAGCATGGTGCTACATATTATTTATCTCTTTTGTTAGATTATGTGACCTATAATTGTAGTTTGTATTTGTAGATTTGAATCAATGATTATTCAACCATATCCATCACTGTTTAAAAAGCAGAAGAGAGTAAAATTTTTTTTTCACTTTCTCAATCACGTGTTAAATCACATGACAATTTTTTAATTTTTTTTACAAAATTTTAAGTCATCAAATTTGAACTGATAATTAATGGCAATTTAAATCATTGAATCAATCATATATTATATCACATACATACTCCATTCACTTGTCAATATCAACGATGGCTCATAGATTACTTGTCAACGTTATATTCACAGGAGCATCTGTGTTTGGCCGTGCTTTTACCGAAGCCTATAAACAAGCTGCTAAAGCATCAGCTGCTGGAGGTGCAGCTGCTGGACCAGCTAAGACTACTTCAGCAGGAGGTATTTCAGTTGATGAATCACTCAAGATCTTAGGAATAGATAAGAAAGATTTGAATTTGGCGAAGATAGAGGAGAAATATAAATATCTATTTGATGTCAATTCGAAAGAACGAGGTAATTCATTCTATTTACAAAGTAAGATATATTATGCTATGGATAATCTAAAGAAAGAACTAGAATATTTAGAGAAAGTTAGAGATCAAAAGACTGAAGAGAATTCAACTTAGTCATAATAATAAAATATTCATTCATTCATTCATTCATTCAATATTCCTAATCCCGCCCGATCTTACTTGCCATCGTATCAACTAGTACGAACATCTAGTCATTAATAAAATAGCACCATCAAAAAAGTGGTTGTCTGATATTTTTTTCTTAAATTATTATGTCATCCCGTTGTATATAGTTACACTTCTAGTCATTAGAGTTAATAAATTAAAACTAAATCAATCTAATAATAACCATGTTTTTAGACATACTTTAAACCTGGTTGTCGTTTACAATTTCGTAATAATTAAACGATCGTATAGTGAAAAAAAAAAACCAGTTTGGGTTCTGCATACAATCCACAAAAGCGATCACTAAAAATATTAACCAGAGGAAAAAACAGTGTGCATAAATATACTTTACAACTTCTAATTCATTATTATATATATATATATACGAAGGTAATAACAAAGGGTTAGAAGAGGCTGAAGAAGAAGAAGAAGAAGCAGAAGAAGTAGTAATAATTAAGTGAAAAGATTTTACAGTTAAAAAAACAGATAAGAAACAAAGGAACAGCAAGTGAAACCAAAGAACAAGAGAATGACAAACAAAGAAGACGAACAACAACTTCTTCAAGATGCTTCTACCTTATTAATGTTTGCTAATGTGGCAGCTAAACAACAACAACAGTATAAGACATCTCCAACCGAATCTCCTTCTCAACCTCAACATGTGGAGAGTCCTATTAATACAACAGCTATACCTCTTACTCAGCCTGTTGTTTCTGTACCAGCTCCAGTAATACTCCACAGTCCTGAACAACAGAATCGTCCACCTCCATTTAGTCCAGTTAATCAATATCCCAATGTGATTCCTTCTGGACATCCCATTCCTCATCAGGTTCAATTTACAAGTCATATACCTGTATCTGTACCTCATCCTCCTCAACAAGCACAACAATTACAATCTCCATCTATAGTTCATCCAGGTACACCTCAATTTCATAGAGTAAGTCCACCAGTTCCAGTTATATCATCCAATAACAGTTCTCCTAAGGAATCTTCCAGAAAGACTTCAAAGAGTTCTATCAGTGTTTTGATGAATAGTCCTGAACCAGAAACAGTACCACAACCACAATCACAGCCTATAACAATCATACCTGCCCCTGTACCATTACCAATACAAGAATTAAAACCAAAGCCAGTAGAAATATATCCACGATCTACTCAAATATCACTAAGTGCTCTTGTATCCCCACCCTTACCTTCAACTTCAGGTTCTGCACCTACTAATAATCATGAAAAAGTGCATCATAGATCAAAATCATCCCCTGAAATTGAAAGAAGTCAATTACCTCAGCATCAATTATCTCCAGGTCCAGGATTAAGTGGAATTAATATCGAAAGTGGTCAAAGAAATACTAATAATGCCGTGATAGCTGCTGCTGCTCTTGCGGCTGCGGCTGATATCCCATTACCTTTAAAACATGTCAAGGAAGAAGTAAAAATAAATGTACCTGTTATTCCTCCTCCACAACCTCAACCTCAATCTCATCCACAAATAACAGAACAATCTCCAGATGATACAATCAAAGATGAAGATCAATTGACTGAACCAGAAAATGATGATAAAACAGATGATGAAAAAACGGAAGAAGAAATCGTTGTAAAGTCTAATGATATACTTCCTCCTAAAAATCAAGAACCTGTTACTCAATCACAGCCTGAGAAGAAAGAACCTAGTAAGGAACAACAGGAATTCAATAACAAGCAAGAACAATTCAATATTCCTCCCCTTAGTTCATATCAAGTCGATGCCGATTCAGGCTTAATTGGATGTATTTGTGGCATAGATGATGATGATGGATTCACTATTCAATGTGATGTATGTTATAGATGGCAGCATTGTCTTTGTATGGGATACAAGACCAATGAAGAAGTTCCTGAAGATGAATATACTTGTTATTATTGTGATAAAACTAAATGGGGTAAATTCAATGCGGAAGAATGTCGGATTGAAACTCTTGAAAGACTTGATAGTGATTTCAAAAATTCTCAAAGAACACTTGATAGTATATCAACCCCAAGTTCAGAGTTTGTTGATGATGATAGTATAGGTGATCAAAATAATAAAGAAAAACAAAAGAATGGAGCTGGTGTTGGAGCTGGAAAAAGAAAACATCTGAATTCTGAAAAAGTTGATAAAAGAAGAAAAGTAGTGGAAAATGGAGTTGTGGAAAAGAAGAAAGAATCCACTCCTATTGAAACTACTGTGGTTGAACAGCCTAAAGCTCCCACTGTAATCGTTCCAAATAAAGATAATGAACTTTTAGAAGATGGTGTTACATCGGAAACTTATCAATCAGGCTATTATAAATTAAGAACTAATGATTATAAGAAGAAATCAATCAAGGAATTCTTTTTAGAATCAGGTCAGACATTTTATCAAGAATATTTAAATTTACCAAAGACAGATCAACAGAAACGAACATTAAGAGATATTGAAATCATGACTCAAAATCAATTTAAATCCTTAAAAATGAGTAAGATTTTATTACCAAATTATCAAAAATACTTAGCTGAACATAAATTATTAATCAAGAAGAAGAATTTCAATAAGACTTCTATCCAAGTTAAACAATATTTGGATAATCAGAAACAAAAATTCAATGGAATATCTAAATTATCATTATTCATTAGTTCAAATGATTCCGAAGTCCTCACTATTCCTGAAAATACAATCATCATTGAATATTTAGGTGAAATTGATTTATTTGAAAATTATATTAAAGATACCATTAATCAATATTCAATGTGGGGAACTCCAAAACCAAAAGTTTTAAAGACGAATTTGAAATTAACTGAAGAGAAGGATTTGGATCTTATCGTTGATTCGAGATTTGTGGGTAATGAATCTAGATTTATTCGTAAATCATGTCCATCGTCATCCAATTGTCGTATCCAACCAATCTATATCCCAGAACAGAATAGTTTTAGATTCCTTGTGGTGACTTCCAAACCCATTGTATTAAAATCTGAGTCAGCAGATGAAGAACTTCGATTAAACTGGGAATGGGAAGCTGATCATCCAATTTTGAAATTATATGAAAATAATAATTCAGAAAAATTTGATATTTTAACTAATGCTCATAAATCAGCTCTTATCAGTTATATTGATAATATTTTACATTTTGTGGAATGTGGTTGTTCAACTTCAAGTAGTTATTCATCATGTGCAATCTTTAAAATCAAAAAGGCTACATCTTATTTACTTCGTTCTACAAGAAAAGCATCATCAATTAGTAATATCAATTTGGCTAAATCAAAGGATGAACTTATCCTTCCTAAAAAGGAAAAGGAATACATATCATGGTCTGATAGATTAGTGGAAAGAGATAATGTGATTCAAATGAATTTAACTTTAACAACTCAATCAACTAAGGCTAATGATGAAGTTCCAGTTGTTGAAAGTCAAACTGAACATACTGAACAAAATGGAGCTGTCACTGCTTCTTTGGAAACTTCTCCAAGAGGAGTTCGAAGTAAACCTGATGGATTATTTTCAATCCCATATAAACAACAATTAATGGTAAATAATAAACAATTCTTAAGAAAAATTGCTGAGATTAAAAATGAAGATAATAACGAGAATGAAGGTGCTAAGTATGATATTGAAGATGGTTTCCAAATAAGTTCTGATATGGTTATTAAAATTGAAAATAATATTGATGACAAACTTAAACCAATAGTTGAAGAAGTGGAAGCCAAGATTGCCGGACAATTAGAAAGTATTCCAATCGTAAATTCTGCCAAGGTAGATGAAGCTGTATCCATACCAGAGAAGCTTATTACACTTGAACACAAAACTGCCAGTTTAGTCGATGTAAGAACTAACTCCATAGGAACCATTGCTGCACCTATTACAGACAATAAGAACATTGTTAAAAAGGAAGAAACTGTTAATGTAAAGGAACCTGTGCCATCGCCACCGAAGGTTGTCAAAAAATTATCCTTTGCAGATTACAAGAAAAAGATGAAGGAATAGAGCAGCCTTGTTTTTATTTCTTTTCTTTGTTCTTCTTCATTTTCGATGCCTATATTCTAGAAAATATCATATTTTATAATGCAAATAATAATACAAATAATAATAATTACAGTAATTATATCTATCTAATCGTACCCTGTGCCTTCTATTTAAAGTCATACATACTCTTCTCTCAACAAAATATTTTTTAATGAGCAGTCATCTTGTTGCGAAAAAATTACCTAATTAGGACGTTACAATGGGTATCGCGATGAAGGATTTGAAATTCGACATATCCAAAAAATATTCTATGCATAAATTAAAAAGCAATATGAATTATATCATCATCAGATTGAATCGTCATGTCTTCTGGGTGTCAAAGATGATGGTAAGTATGATGTTAAAGGGTCTTGTGCTTAGATAGAGATGATTTATGACATCGGTAAATTTTTTAACTAAGGCTATGTCTCTTTTGATGATATTATATAATGAAGAGGATTAGCTACTTCGATGTAGTCAGTGATATATTTCACTCTTAATGGTCCAACCATAGTGTTAAATAATCCACATCCATTATAAAACATGAAAATAATTAGCATACATATTATATTACTATATATAATTACATTAACTTTGGCCATATCATCAAATGCCATAGTTGAAAATTTTATTTCAAAAGTAAAATCCTTAATCTCATCACAACCAAAAGAAACAACTCCTTATCAAATACAAGCTATAAATATTAATGCTCCAGTATTTGAAAATATTGATAGAAGAGACGATACGGTAGATGAAGATGATGAATACTGTACCGAAGAAGAAACTGATGATGACGATGAATACTGTACAGATGATGAAGATGAAGATGAAGTTGTCGAATCTTCTTCTTCAGTATTTATAAGTCCAGCACCTACTAGCAGTATTCCTACAATTCCAAGTACATCAACAACAACAACAAGTAGTATTGTACCAATTATACCTACCACAACTTCAACTTCTAGTAGTGTACCTATTATCCCAACTACATCGACAACTTCTACTAGTAGCATTCCAGTTGTACCTACCACTACAACAACTGAAAGTAGTGTTCAAACTACTACATTTCCTTCAACAACTACTTCATCTGTTATAGTTGACACAACCACCTCCATAGTTTCTCCAACTGCAACTAGTTTTGATTCATCAACTTCTCCACCACAAACTACTGCTGCCCCAAGTTCATCTATTGACGAAGAAGAAGATTGTCCTGAATATACAGATGAAGAAGACGATGATGATGTTGATGACGATGAAGAATACTGTACAACTGATGAAGATGATGACGACGATGAATATTGTCCAACCGATGATGAAGATGAAGATATTATTCTTTCATCTAGCTCTTCAAGTGATATCACATTATCAAGTGAAATTCCAACTTCAAGTTCTATATCAAGTTCCCTAGAACTCTCGAGTGATACTTCATCTATTCTTTCGACTGAAATTTCTACATCAACCGAAACTACACCATCAATTTCAATCGAATCATCAATCGAAATTATTTCATCTAGCGAAGTTTCATCATCAAGTGATATGCCATCATACATTGCCTCAGAATTATCCAGTGAAGCTTCATCGTCAAGTGAATTCACTTCAACCACTCAAATTCCATCAAGTCATAGTGCATCCTATAGTGACATTACAACTTCCAGTGTTATTGATTCTTCAAGTTCATTAGAATCATCCAGTGACTCTGTTTCTAGTGAAGTTACAACTTCAAGCGAAACTACTTCATCAAGTTCAATTTATTCTTATTCATCCAGTGAAATTTCATCATTTACTGATAGCACTATATCCAGTGATATTGAAACATCTAGTGAATCTAGTTCTTCCAGTGAAATTACTACATCGACAGAAATTACTTCATCTAGTGAAGTATTATCTTCAAGTGATTTATCATCTTCAGAATTATCAATTCCAGCTTCATCATCCAGTGATTTCACTTCAACCACTGAAACTTCAACCACTGATATTACATCATCCAGTGATATTACTTCATCCAGTGAAATCACTTCATCCAGTGAATCTAGTTTTTCTAGTGTGACTACTTTATCCAGTGAAGACTTCTCTTCAAGTGATGTATCATCTACAGAATTATCTAGTGAAACTTCATCATCAAGTGAATTCAGTTCAACCTCTGATATTAGTTATTCTACTGAAATTACTACTTCCAGTGACACTACTTCGTCCAGTGATATTCCTTCTTCAAGCGATATCGAATCTTCTTCTGGTATTACATCTTCAAGTGAAGTATCATCTTCAAGTACTATAGAATCTTCAAGTGAAATCACTTCTAGTGATATTACATCTTCAAGTGAAATTACCACATCCAGTGAAATTAACTTATCAGATGATATTTCTTCTTCAAGTGATATTTCAAGTGAGATTGACTCATCCAGTGATGTCGATTCATCTATTGATTACACTTCATCTAGTAATATTCCAACTTCAAGTTATGTCTCATCTTCAAGTGCTATTGAATCATCCACGGTTATTGAATCTTTATCTACTGATATTGTTTTATCTAGTGATATACCATCAAGTAACGTTGAGACAACAACTGATTTTTCAACTTCTAGCGACAGTGCATCATCAAGTACCATTGAATCTTCTAGTGATATTTTATCATCATCTGATATTAGTTCTTCCAGCGATGTTTCATCAAGCACTGAAATTGTATCCTCAAGTGAGATTTCATCATCTAGTGAACTTTCTAGTGAAATTCCATCATCTAGTGGTGGTGTGTACTCAAGTTCATTTGAACCCTCCTCTGATGCTGAATCATCTAGTGATATTGATATTCCATCTTCAAGTGAAACTACTAGTTTCGTTGTTTATACTTCATCCAGTTTTTATTCATCTACTGAAACATCCAGTATAATTATTACTCCATTAGATTCCTCATCATCAAGTGAATCTGATACATTAGATTATACTCCAACTCAAAGTGTTTCATCTTCTGATGTTGCTTCTTCCAGTTTCGTTTCAACTTCCGACACTTTAGAATCATCTTCGAGTGAAATTGAATCCTCAAGTGATTTTGCTACTTCTAGTATTGTTTCTAGTGATATTTCTTCATCCAATGAAATTCCTTCTTCAAGCGATTCTCCATCATCAAGCATCGTTGAGTCATCTACTACTTATTCGTCCTCTGTTGAAATAACATTATCTAGTACAACTGAAACATCAAGTTTTATTACATCAACTTCAGACCTTGAATCTTCATCTGATATTACTTCTTCTAGTGAAATTACACCATCAACCACATTAGAATCTTCAAGTGATATTATTTCTTCTTCTATTGATTCCAGTTACAGTTCTGAAACATCTAGTGCATCAACTTCCAGTGACATTCCAACTGATGATGATGTAGAACACTTCCCAGATGTTGTCCAGGATATCCAAGTCCCTACACTTTCTGTTCAATTTCCAACTACTAGCGAATCATCTACATTCTCTAGTTCGTTAGATTCATCCAGTTCTACAGAATTATCTAGTGATGTTACTACAAGTTCTAGTGTTTCCAGTGATATTCCAACTGCAAGTGATACTCCAGATAGTGATGATGAAGAAGAACAAGATTGTCCAGAGGAAGAAGAAGAAGAAGACCAATACTGTCCAGAAGATGATGATGACAGCTCTGAAGTGAGTTCTAGTTCTTTGACTTCTTCAATTGCCGATAGCTTTTCTTCTACTTCCGACGATTCAATTTCAAGCTCATCTGGTAGTGATATCTCATCTTCTTCAGAAGCTTCTTCAAGTGATATAGTGTCTTCAAGCGATGTTTCATCATCTAGTTCTGTAGAAGCTTCATCGAGTCTTTCTTCATCATCTAGTATTACATCTAGTTCAATTGAAATATTGTCATCTAGTGCTGTTTCATCCTCAACTATTCCATCGGACATTGAAACTTCAAGTGATATTCCATCTTCAAGTGATATTCCAAGTTCTAATGAACTTGCTTCATCTAGTACATTAGAAAATTCAAGTTATACTTCTTCGTCCACTTCTTCAGAAATTAACAGCAGTTCCAGTAGTGTTGTTTCAAGCGATAGCTCATCATCAAGTGATAGTTCATCTGTTAGTTACAATCCATCATCAAGTGATTATCCATCTATTACCACCTCATCATCATCATCAAGTGATATCGAATCATCTACTGAATCTAGTGAAAGCTCATCAACCACTAATAGTGAATCATCAAGTGTCTTTGAATCATCATCAGATAATTTCAGTTCTTCGGAACTTACTTCCAGTGACGCTGCATCTTCTACCTCATCAGAATCATCAAGTGATATTATTACTTCTTCTGCTACATCCAGTTACACTTTCGAAACTTCTAGTGAGTATTATTCGTCCATTACTACTTCATCATCCATTTCACCCACTGACTCTCCAACTTCGAGTGACGCTCCAAACAACGAAAATGACGTGGAAGATAGTCCAGAAGATGAGTTGGAACTTGAACATAGTGATTACCTGGAAGATATCGAATCTACAACTTCTACTACTGATTCATCATTATCTACTGATATGCTGTCAAGTTCAATAGATTCAGCCAGTTACATTACATCTTCTACATTATCTAGTGCTACTACATCTTCCAGTATGATGACTTTATCCAGTAATTTTACATCAAGCAGTGATATTACCTCATCTAGTGGAATTCAATCCTCAAGTCTTATTTCAATTTATAGTTCATTGAATTCTGAAGGCTCATCTACTACTATCCAATCGTCTTCTTATGTCTCATCTTCTAGTTCGTCCTATAGTCAATCAGATTCTGAATCTACAATCTATAGTTCAAGTTCATCTGACGCTTCAAGCATGTTATCTAGTGACAGCCCTTCATCCAGTGATAGCCCGTCATCTAGTGATAGTCCATTCCCATCTACATTTGAATCGTCTGATATTTCTTCATCTATGTTTGTTACATCATCAAGCTACTCAACTTTGTCCAGTGATAGCTCCTCAACTATTGATGAGTTTTCCACTTCCGTTGATGCTATATACTCAAGTGAATTATCTTTATATAGCTCCACTTCATCCACTTCAACTAGTCAAGATGGTGCAAATTCATCAAATGATGATTATTCTACCGGATCAGGTTCAATCATTTCATCTGATGCTATATCAGAGATAATAACTTCCAGCTATGAAGAAAACCAATCATCGCTCACCTCTACTTTCACAACAACTGAAATTGTCACCAATACTATTGTTGAATCTGATGATGAATCTGGAGATGAAACTACTATATTTGAAGTTAGTACTAAAACTATTATCATTTGTCCTGAAACTACCATTACTTTAAGTACTGATAGTGAAAATTCTGACGCTATCAGCTACACTACTACCGAAGTTATAACTAACACTTCAGTCGTAATAGATGCAGAAACCACTGAAACTGTATTTGATGTTACAACTAAAACAATCGTCATTTGTCCAGAGACAACCATTACTTTAAGTGATGATAATGATAATTTAAGTTACACTACTACTGAAGTCGACACTGTTACTGCTATTGTATCTGATTCTGAAACTACCGAAACGGTTATTGATATCACTACTAGAACAGTTGTCATTTGTCCTGAAAGTACTATCACCTTAGAAGATAACATAAGCTATACCACTACTGAAGTGGTAACTCTTAGTTCTGTAGTATCTGATGATTATGCCACTGAAACTGTTACTGACATTATTACCAGAACCGTTATCATTTGTCCTGAAACTACAGTTACTATTGAAAATGAGGATAATACTTCAAGTTGTACTACTACTGAGATCATAACCAATACTGTCGTTGTTTCTGATGCTGATATTACTGAAACTGTTGTTCAAGTTACTACTAGAACTGTTGTCATCTGCCCAGAAACTACTTCAGTGAAAGAAGATTTAGAAATCGCAACCATTTCATCTTTTAGTACAGAATCAGAAGGAGAGACTCCAACTGGTCTTACGTCAAAAGATTATGAAGAAACTAAAACATCAGTTGAAACCTTCACTACTACCAGAATTGAATCAGAGTTAGGTAATGGACAAGTTATTACATTGACGGAAGTTGCTACTAGAACTGTGTTGGTCGTTTCTTGTCCAACAGATACTACTACATTGACCTTGCCTGTTTCAACCACAACGTTACTTGCTTCAGATGCCAATGATATCGTAACATCTACCTATGAAGATCACACTACAACAAGAACCACCACTAGTTTAATTACTAATAGTGCTATTTCAACCATGGATGATTCAAGTACAACAACAGTTGTTGAAGTTCTTACTAGAACTATGTTTGTGATTGAATGTCCAGAATCAACCATTACAGTTGATGCTTCCTCATTAGAAACCTCAGTGTCTGAAATCTATACCCCTACTACCATTCCAGTCGTTGAATACACTACTACTCCAGTGATTGAATACACTTCCAGTGTTAGTGAAGTTGAATATTCATCAGAATCACAACAACCAAACCAATACAACCCTTCTATTTCTTTTGAACCATTTGAAGGAAGCGCCAATGGTCATTCATATTTCAACAAATCCACATTATTAATGGTGTTCATAATGCTTCCAATTTATTTATTTTAGATCTTTTTTAACGACTTTCTCCTTTTCCTCTTATGTTAATCTATGTATTATTATTTATTAGACTTTGCTTTTTATTAGAATGAATGTATAATTATATTATTAAGACTTATCATAGTAGCAATAGGAAACTCTTGCAACGTCACATGATTAATTTCAATTTTTCAAATTATTTTGATGATTGAGCCTTTTCTATAAATTTTTCCATATTATTAACATGATTAGTAATATGACAGAATATCTAAGAGAAGAGAATGATCTCTTTTTATAATAAAATGATGATGCAAAATTTGTTGTTTCATACTATATGTTGGTGAAGTGATTCAATCGTTTCTGAAACAAAAAAAGAAATTTGTTTTGAAACAATGTACTGCATATAAATGTAGACTGCAAAATATGATAAACTGATACAACTGTAATATGCAAGTAATATATTAATGGGATGGTGTTTTAGATTTAAGAAAAGTGTAAATATAATGAAAGATCTTCTACTTTATGAAATAAATAAAATAGTCGAATTTCCTCTTAAGAAATTTATTGGTAAATATTTGAATAAACTACTACTGCTAACCAAATGATTGTTACAAGAACCCAAGGTAATCAAATACCTGGTGTTCCTTCTGATCAAAGAAGAAACTCAAGCTATCAGTTTGATCCATCTCAGATCTCACCTCATTCTAATCCAAGATCTGATGCTATACCTCGAAAACCAACAACTAGAAAAATAGTGTATAATATATCCCAGAATTTTAAACTAAAAGAAATCTTAGGAGAAGGTGCTTATGGGATTGTTTGCTTGGCTCAACATACTAGTGGTACTATGGTAGCCATTAAGAAGATTGTTCCTTTTGAAAATAACTTATATTGTTTAAGAACCTTAAGAGAAATCAAATTATTAGCTCAACTAAGTGGACATGAAAATATCATAAATCTTTTTGATGTTCAAAAACCATATGACTTCAAGAATTTTAATGAAGTCTATCTTATCCAAGGATATATGCCAACTGATCTTAACAAAGTAATCCAATCTCATACATTCACAGAAGCCCATGTTCAATATTTCACTTATCAATTACTTAGAGGACTTAAATACATTCATAGTGCTAATGTAATCCATAGAGATTTAAAACCATCAAATATATTAATCAATGAAAGATGTGATTTGAAAATTTGTGATTTTGGTTTAGCCCGTCTAGATACTAGTAAATCTGATTCAATTCCGAATGTCCCACAAACAGCTTTAACTGAATATGTTGTTACCAGATGGTATAGGGCTCCCGAAATCATGCTTAGTTCCTGTCAATATTCGGTTGCTGTTGATTTATGGTCAGTAGGTTGTATTTTAGGAGAAATGTTCACTTATAGACCTTTATTCCCCGGTGCTGATTATAAAAGTCAATTATTATTCATTTTTGAAGTTTTAGGTACTCCATTAGGAGAAGATTTAGATTGTATAAAATCAACAAGAGCTAAAAACTACATTGCAACTTTACCATTTAAACAAAAGTTAGATTTTGCTGATTTATTTAATAATCATCCATCAAGAAGAAAGAAGCATTTTGGTAAAAATATTAGTCCAGCTGGAATAGACTTACTTGAAAGATTATTAGTATTTGATCCTAGTAAAAGAATTACCGCTGAAACTGCTTTAACTCATCCATTTTTAAAGAATTATAGTGATCCAACTGATGAACCAGTTACAACACCAATCGAGTTTGAACAATTTGCTTTCGATATTGAAAAAGAAAAACTCAGTATGTTAGAGTTAAAGAGAGAAATGTTTAACACTATTAATAATTTAAGAAGAAAGAAGTGATCTTTCAATTCAAATATAATATTACTTTTTATATATACTTTTATTTTTCTTTTTTTTATTTTGTCATTCCACTAAAATGGAAACGTCTATATAACCAACAAATTAGTTAACAACAAAGAAACTACTTCTTTTCTATAGTAAAGTAATGTAAGAAGAAATAACCTAAGACAAAGAAGGCGAATGCAAGACCACCAAGATAAGCATTATCATTCCAGAAATTACCGACTTTAAATCCAAATGTACTTAAAATAACAGCACCTGGAACTTCGATTGATAAACCATATTTCTTTTCTCTCAAGATTAAATCTTTAACTTCATTGATTGATAATGCTTCATAAGCATAGTGGAAAACAGAAATCCATTCTAACCATTTGATAGTAATCTTCAAATCTTCACTATTTATGAATAAACCTGCGAATAATAATGACAATAATAATACTAAAACTCCTACCATGGTAGAAGTACCTGGTTCTTTGATTAGAATACCAACAATAAGCATTTCAACAGAAACAGCAACATTGAATAACACCAATACAAGAATACATTTTAAAAATGCATTGTTTTCCATAGTTAAACCAACTAATGGATAAGCAATACTAATAAGCAAGATTGGAGGGAATACTCTCAATGGTAAAATATCACAGAAAATCTTACTTAAATAATAACTGAGAGGGTTATAATAATTATTTGCTCTTTCACGAATGAAAATGATTCTTTCGGTTGAAAATGAATGTAAACCAGTAAGAGATGAAAATCCAAAGAAAGCCAATATGAAGAAAAATAAACCTAATCTATTTTGGAAACCACTAATATCATTAGAAACATCATAATACAAATAACCACAGAAGGCACCAACCAATAATGAAAGGAAATAATGTGATAATAAAAGTCTTGGATTTCTATACAAGTTCTTAAAAGTTCTTGAAGATAAGATAACAACCTGAGATATGAAACTGGCATGTTTGATCTTTTTTCTGCTGATATCAATGGCAACTGGATTTGCTTTGGTATTTGCTATTTCATCCTTAATATCTCCAGCTAATGGAGATTGTAAGAAAATAGATGGTAACTTGTTTGTTATTTGAACAAATGTTTCTTCTTCACCAGAACTGCTCTTAGACTTGATAGGATCAAAATTGTACTCATCCCTATGGACGGCAAAATGTTCCCATTCTCGAGTAATATCGGTATCTGAAGTTGGATTTTGAAGGAATTGTTCATGAATATCAGCTGTTTCACCAGATCCCGAACTTTCAGCAATAGCACTATCGACTTTAATTAGCTTTTTATGATTAACTGTGATGTCGATTAAATAATCAGCAAGATTATATCCTAATGGACATTGATAACCATTACGAGCGAAAAAATCATTACATTTGATCATATCACCTGAATATACTAAATCACCTTCACTTAATAAAATAAGCTTATCAAATAAAGAAACAATATTACTTCTTGGTTGATGGATTGTGAAAACGATGGTTCTATTGAAATCACGGGACAATTTAACTAATGATTCAATCACATTCTTAGCATTAAAGGCATCTAAACCTGAAGTTGGTTCATCAAGGAATAAAATGGATGGAGATGTGACTAATTCACAAGCAATAGATACTCTTCTTTTTTCACCTCCAGAAATACCTCTTTTAAAATCAGAACCGATTTCACGATCTTTAATATTTAAGATTCTTAATTCATTTAAAACTTCAATAACTCTAGCTTCCTTTTGTCTTAAAGTCATATCTCTTGGTAATCTAAGTAAAGCACTATTAAGAACAGTTTCATAGACAGTTAAAGTTGGAATTAATTCATCTTCTTGATCAACGTAACCGACAATTCTTTTATAATCATCATTATCTAACAAATTACCATTTACATAGCATGAACCAGAAATAGTTCCACCTTTGTTCTTACCAGCAAGAATGTCTAATAAAGTTGTTTTACCAGCTCCCAGACCTCCCATAATTGCTAAACACTCTCTTGGTTGAACAACACCGAAAACATTGTTTAACACTTGTTGACCTTTGATGGTATAACTAATATTTTCAAATGAAAGGGTTGTTGGAGTGAAGTTTTTATTCAAAGCTGAAAGATCATCTTCATATGCAGCATCATAATTATCTAATCCACCACTCTTTTTGAATAATGGAGATTGTTGAATACTATGAACAGCAGATACAACAATTAAGAAACATACAAGGGCAACACCAATGATTAAAAATAAGCCATTCCAAGTTAATTCTGAACGACCTGGGATATCATAACCTGGAATCTCACTCTTGTGAACACATTCACCGGATTTACAATGTAAGGTGATGTAAGGATCACCGAATACACTTTGAATTAAATCATTCATACTTGGTTCGGAGAAACGACAAGTACTGTCAGCCACATTACAGGAGAAGTCACCTGGACCTCTAATAGTTTCAGTTAAGAATTCAGAAATATCGATGGACCCAGCTTCACCACAAAGCATTCTATCAGGTAAACATTTACAAGCAACTTCTTCACAATTATAATGAGTAGTGTTACCAGATAAATCATAATCAAGTTTACACTTATTTAAAGCACAATAGAAAGATTCTTTTTGATCAATCCAAAATTGGAAATCACAAGTTTCAGCCGTTGAGTTACAACTAAAAGTTGCTTGAGGTTTTTTACCGTCTAAAATTGAAATAATCTTTGGATTAGTGACATCACACATTTCATGGAATTTATTGACAATAATACCAGTTTTATAACAAGTACCAGTTAAACCTTCAGGCATGAATGCATCACATACATTATCTTCAGTACACATGTTACAATTGATACCACCCCAACCAGGTTTACAAGCACATGAATTTGAATCTCTTACTGGTCTGTTCAAGTTACCATCAGATAATGAACCACATAAAGGTTCTGAACAATCCATTCCACCATAACCATCACGACATTCACACATACCAGTAAAACTGTTACATTGAGAAAATTGAACACATTCAAAGTTAGGTAAGTTACAATTGAAACATGGGGGGCACTCCTCTTTAACCCCTAACGAACTTTCTAATTCCAATTGTCTTTGTTGATCAATTAAAGCCTGTTTGATATCAAACACATCATTGATCACCACCCCTCGTTTTATTCTATCGAATGAGTTGTATAAGTCTTTTTCATTTTGAATTTCGATTGATGCCGTCCCAACTGCTAAACTTGCCGATATAAGAGGCAACAAGAGTGATAAGAATCTCATTATCTCACCTTTTCTCGTGCAAATTTCAGGAAGCAACTCAAAAGCAGTTAATTAAACAATTGTTAAGGATGACTGATGATAGTCTCTTCTTTCTATAAAGTTGAATGGATGACGATAAATTGGTCTTAGTAATACCAGGTTTGGTTGCTGTTTAAACTTATCAGTTTATGGCTCTGGCTCTGGGGCTTTTTTCTGGTCCTTTGGTTGTGGTCGCTTTTGTGTCAACTTTTTGATGGTAGATTGAACTCACGTGTCGATTAATATACCAAAAACCAGATCCTTTTTAGTTATGTTAATTTGATTACAGTGTTTCAATTATCATCTTATTTAGAGTAGTGTGTACTGGCTAGTAGTTCATCTATAACGTGTTGGTGATACCATAGAAGAATTTGAAAGGTTTGATTACAGCGGTTGGAACATTATGAGTCAAAACGAAAACAATAACAACAATAACAACATAGCCGACACCAGGCTAACGTCATCAATCAAACATAATAAGAAGACATATGATAAACTGAGATTCAAGAGAATACTTCGAGCCAAATTAAAGGAAAATGATGAAGCTCATCAACAGAATGGTGTCTTGAAACCAGCCACTAAGAAATCAACTTTGAAGAATGATAATAGTGATTTACTCATATATTTGATATATATAAGTTACTTGAATGAATTAATCACAGAAGGTAGTAGTGATAGTCATGGTGGAAGTGGAGAAGATGGTGAAATAACAAATTACAGAATAGATAAAGCTCATGAAATGATTATGAAACGATATCGTGGTTGAATGTCATTAATATTATATTACAATTTTATATACATATATACAAGATAGGACAAATATTCTATAAATAGGTTAGGTTAATTAGAATACATTATTGGGATTTCTTAAAGTTGCAATCATATCAATTGCTTGTTGTGGTTCTCTTTTATTGTAAACAAACAATCCTTGTAATTGAGCAGTACTAACATTTGATAATTGAAGTTTTTTGAATTGTTTCATAAATTCATTGGATAACTCTTCTTCACCTTCGTAGAATCTTAAAAACATTTCTCTAACTTGATACTCAGTAGCATTATCTATCAAGACTTTAAAATCAACTCTACCTGGTCTTAATAACGCTGGGTCTAATTTTTCAGGATGATTGGTAGTCATGAATGTTATACATTCTTCAGCACTGGCAACTCCATCCAAAGCATTTAATAATCCTGAAAAAGTTACTCCTGATGTATATCCCTTATCTTCACTTTGTTCTCTTTTATTAAATGCAGCATCAATATCTTCTAATAATAAGATTGATCTTTCTGGTATATGATTCATTAAATGATTTAATCTATCATCAGTTAAGTTTGCTTCTGATAAATTTAAAATACAAATATTGTAATCCAATTCACCTGCCAATGCTTGAATAAATGAAGTTTTACCACTTCCAGGAGGTCCATATAAAAGGTATCCTCTTCTATAAGGAATTCCTCTCTTGTGATACCAATCACCACTAATTAAAAAGTCTTTGACATCATCAACTATAGTATCAGAAATACCTTTATCCAATATGACCGACCCAATAACTCTCTTCTTTCTTGGTTGACCAAATGGTCTCCATTCAGGACCCCAAGACGTGTAAATAACCGTTTTACCCTCACGGGCCTTTAAGGCTAACTTTTTAGCTTCTGATAACAAATCATTAAATAAATGACGATCACGATACAAAGTAGTTAAGGTAACTGTTTCAAATGGAGTTCCACTAGTCATATCCAATAATCTCCCTGATCTTTCACGATTCACTAGCATGAAAGCACCTTGATATCTGATCAAATGTTTTCCAGGACCTGGAACCAAAGAAAACTTCGTTGAAACTGCTCCATTGTCATGTTGAATGTAATTGGTTTCAACTGATAAATGCCTTGATGATCGATGTTTATATTGAGACATCCATTCTAAAAACCAAAGGTAAGACTTATCCTTGGATGGGATTTCCAAATCAACCAACAATTGTCTATAGATTAAGCCAGATCCTTTAACTACTCCTTGTCTTCCTAAAGCCAAAGCTGTTCCTAAAAGCATTAATCCACCCCCAGCTGCGAAATACGGATTATTTATAACCACTTCGTTGAATCCTGAAGTGAACATTCCTGTTATTGACCCATCGGAATTCTGTTTGATTTTCTCTAAATCAATCGGTTGAGGTGAAGATGCTCCATTCATTCTTCTACCATTGATTTCTTCGTCTTCGTCTTCTTCTTCACAATCTTTGGTTATTGATAGTTGAAAATTTTTAAGACCCTTTGCACTTTCCTTTTACCGCAATTGTCTCCCAAAAAAAAAAATGAGTGGCAGTCAGATCTCACCAAAATTTATGACGGTCAAATTTAAGTTTACATCATCAATTTGTCACCCTTACTGATCCAAATCAACTACACCGAACCTCTATCTTTAGCATCCATCAATCATCCATCCATTCAAAGTAGATTGGACGCCATTAGATAGTATTGTCAATTCCAGCAGTTGATTGATACCCAATTCATACAAGCTCGTTTCACATACAATGATAGATAATGATGATACGTCAATATCGACAGCAGCCATTTTAGATCCATCAGCATCAAATACGAAACAAGAAGTCAGTTCCCCCTCTCCCATCGATGTTGATGAATCTTCATCTAAGTCAATTCAAGTTACTAAAAGTCACAATCCTTTCGTAAAGGCAGCTACAGATGAACCCCCAGATATTGATGCTGAAGTACCCCAGTATCAGGGTTCAAGAATCCCACCTAGCGAATTGATCAAATATCCCTTTAAAACATTGAATCGAATACTTGATGACTTGAAATGGTCAATCCCTTTTAAAAACAAGTACAATGTGAGTTTATTGAATAGTAAACCAATTGATTATTCATCAGACTTGAGTAGAATGTCAAATAATAAACAATTCAACCATGATGTCTTAACTCTTAATAATGCATTAACATATTCGCCATCTTTAGAAAAGATTGAAGCATCTCCTATGAAAATATCCATTATTAGAGGTTTAATCGTTGATAATCGTGCAAATGAGAATATTTATCACTTTAGAATCATAGTATTAGAATCAATCACTAATCCATTCATAACAAATTCGATCGATAAACACGAATATCATATCATTCCAAAGTCATTATTATCCCCAGATGATCTCAACTCTTTGAAAGTGAAACCTCTTGATGAAGGCAAGGTTGATGAAACTATATTTGATGATGCATTCTATAAAAGTTATAATAGTCCTCATAATCAAATCTTAAGAGTAACTATATTCAAAAAAGAATTTTCGAAAGAAGAGTTATTACCATTTGTTGATCAAGATTTAATTACTAAACGTTATTCGGGTGAAGTGGATAATCATCCATCATTGTCTCCTGATACGGTTCCAAATGTCATTCATTGTTTTAAGACATTGATCAAAGTCTTGAAGGGTCCAATTTTACTTAATCCTGATGATTCGATTAAAACGATAAGTCTTAAAAATAGATCTTTAAGTGCTACTATTGATGTCAACTTTTTACTTCAAAGATTATCATTTTCAATCAGTAATGATGAATCCGAATTAGTTCCACCTAATCTTGTCTTATTACCTGATTTAAAAGAATCTTTCATTCGAATGATTCAAGAACTTATCTTCTTGGGGCGGGTCTACAGTAATTCAGTTGAAACTAATGAATTTCAAACCACATATTCATATGCAAATAACTTCTCATTAATCTTTGGTGCCATACCGGAATACGATAAACATATGAATCTAACTCAATTCTTACTTAACTGTGTTAATGAAGTACCCTACTTTATTAATTTAAGTATTATGACCTACTTTCAGGATGAATTTATCATTAAGTGTTTTGAAAATACTGTTAAATCAGATCCAGCAAACAAATTACATTATGTTGATTCTTTGAAAAGTGTGGCTAATTATAGAGTAGGAACAACGAAATTAGGTACTTATATCAAGAATATGACTGCTCAAGGTGAATTGGTTGGATATCATGATTATGTTGATGCTATGAAAATTATCGGTATTTCATTAAGTGATCCTTCAGAATTGGATGAAGTTGAAGATGATGTGGTCATAGCCATGTATAAGTCAAACTTTGAAGCAGATCCAAAAAACTATCAGTATTACAATAACAAATTACAAATGATCGCTAAAGTTAGACAATCATCTGAATTGTGGAAGTATATTAACAATGAAGTACTTCCTCTTAATATTGCATTGGATGAATTAACTATAGAGGAAATTACTGAAGATGATGTGGTTATAACAGCTTATGAATATAAATTAAATGAATTAGCTCAATCTAGTGGGTTTGTTACTACTACCAGTGAAATCGTGTTTTTGAATAAGTCATTATTATCAGTGGCGGTTAATAGAAAAAGTTATTTATTATTAAATTATGTTGAAACTAAATTACCTGATATAATAAGAATTCCTAAGGAAGATATCACTTATTCAAAAGCATTGGAAATATTGGGTGTACCAAGTCACACATCGAATGATTTTGAAATTATAACATCATTCCAAGCTAAATTAAGTTTAAATGATAGAAATGATATAAGTAGTGATATAAGGATTTTGAGATATTGTTTAAAATTAATTGCTGAAAACAAAAAATCTGAGATTTTATTCAGCTTTTTAAAGAATGGTAAGATTGATCCTACTTTATTACCAGCTGAAAATTGGCCTGCAGGATTGGATAACATCGGTAATACCTGTTATTTAAATTCATTATTACAATATTACTTCTGTATAAAACCATTGAGAGATTTAATATTAGAATTTGATGAAGATTTAATTAATCTTGATGACTTGAATGATAAACGAAAAATTGGAGGTAGAAAAGTTGAAGATTTAGAAATCAAACGTTCAAATCAATTTATTTATCATTTAAGATATTTATTTGATGAAATGATTCATACCCAAAAGAGATGTGTACAACCAACAAAAGAATTGGCTTATTTATCATTTTTAGCTTTATCGCAACCAGTTGACTTTAAAGACCCAAATGCACCTGAAATTATTGAAATAAAAGATGATGATTACGATTTTGATAATGATCAAATTATGAGCAATCAAAGTCCTCAAATTCCAATTGTTGTGTCGTCTGAATCTCCCCAACCAACTGGTGATACTGAAATGTTAGATGCTGATGGTAATGTCATTGTTTATGGGAAGTCCGATTCCAATGTAAATTTCTCAGAACAGAAACTTCAACCAGAAGATGATGATGATGAAGCTATTGAGGTCATATCTATTGAAGAACCCACATCATTTCCTGAATATGATCAAATGGAAGTAGTTGAAATCAACAAGGGTCCTAAATTATTATCTATTAGTACTGATCAAATGGAAAGTACCATTGAAGTTGGTAGACAACAAGATGTTACCGAGTGTATTGAAAATGTTATATTTCAAATTGAGACAGCCTTAGCACCTCAGAAGTTAGATGATGATGGAGAACAGATTGATTTGATTAAGAAATTATTTTATGGAAAAATCAAACAAACCATTACTCCAGTTAAGGAATCTGATCCAACTGTTGCAACTGGACCATCACGTATTACCCTTGAAAGATTTTTCAGTTTAATTATTAATGTGAGTGATCATCCTAAGAGTATTTATGATACTTTGGATAATTATTTCAATGAAGATTTGGTTACTTTAGATGAAGGATTATGTAAGAAATCAATTACAGTTAATGAATTGCCTGATATCTTACAATTCCATGTGCAGAGAGTTTTATTTGATAGGGAGAGATTAATGGCCTATAAATCAATTGAACCAATTCCATTTCTGGAAAAGATTTATTTTGATCGATATTTAGATACAACTGATGAAGAAATATTGCGATTAAGATCAGAAGTGTTTCAATGGAAGAATGAGATTGCCAGGATTACAGAAGAAAAGGAAAAATTAGTTGAACTTAATCCTGAAACAAAATTATCTATCATTGACACGTTAAAGATAACCAAGAAATATTTAGAATCGGTTATTTTACCACATAAAGATCTTAGTATTAATCCTACCACTATTATTCAACTTGAGAATTTGATTGAAGAATATAGTAATAAATTGGTGCAATATAATTTAAGATTGGTTGAATTACATGATAAGATTTCAAATCAATTTAAAAATTATAAGAAGGTGGGATATACCATATTTGCTATATTCATTCATAGAGGTGAAGCAAGTTATGGTCATTATTGGATCTATATTAAAGATCCACATCGGAATAATATTTATAGAAAGTATAATGATGAAATGATTACGGAAGTTTCATTATCGGAAGTATTCAATTTTGAAGAAAATAATACTGCCACTCCTTATTATATAGTTTATGTCAAGGATGAATTAGAAAAGGATTACGTTGATCCATTGAAGAGGGTTATAAATAAGTGTTAGAATGTTGTTGTTTTTATCGTACTTAAATATATAAAGCAAGGTTTTTAAAATTAAAATTGTAAAGTTTATATTGTTTATATTTATACAAAATTTATACAAGTATATTTATAAAAGAAATGAACTGAAGAAGAAAGTAAATAATAAGGAAAGTGTTTAAAACACACCAATTGTATTTATAATAACAAGTAAGAAGGAGGAGCCAAGAATAATATAAGAACAAATAAACATACAAATTGTATTAATACAAGTTTGGGAGGGAAGAAGAAGATTTTCAAAACAAGAAATAAAGAATAAGAATTAAGAAGCAAAAGCATAGGCAAAACTATTTTTTTGGAAAACTAATGAAAAAGAAAGCATATACCGAATATACCGAATGATAATTACGTTTTTAGTTTTTTTAAAATAGAAAGATGTCATTTTCCCCCTGACTGAATTAGTTTAAGATTTTTCTTCTTTTTCTATTTTCATCATCAAGATTATCCCTATCTTCATCATTATTGTCATTTGATTTTTGTAACATTGATGACATGGAAGGTAAGGCACTAACATTTGAAGTAGTCAATGAAGTTGAAGCTGTAACTAATGCACTATTGGAACCTGTGTTAGACCCACTTAAAGAAGTTGATGAAGAAGTTCTAGTGATTTTAATCGATTTATCTAATTCCCTAACAGAAGGTAACTGATTCTTTGATGATGAACTATTAGCATCACCATTACTTGAAATCAATCTTGATAAATCTTTACTAGTAGAAGAAGGTGTAGTAGTAGAAGTTGATGGTTTATTTAAAGTTGGAGGAGGTAAATGAGAAGTTGGACCATTAGAAAAATTTGATGATGATTCATACATTGAAGTAAATGAATTTCTTTGATTATAATAAGAAGGAATAGAACTTGGAGGAGAAGCAGCAACCACATTCGAAGAATTTGAACCAGTACTCAATGAAGAGGTTGATTCAAGTGGGGGGTTAGGTAACGAATTAGTACGAGTATTTGAAATACGATGATGAGATGGTGGTAATTGAGGTGGTTGAGCATGACCTTGAGGATGAGAAAATGGCGGTAAAGTAGTAGATCCAGGACCATGATCTTCATTGTTGTTATTCATATTTGGGAAAGGATATTGTTGAATAACAGATGAAGATGGAGGAGGGAATTTTGAAGCTAATTCGGCAGCATTATTACTATTACTTATCAACGATGAAGATCTTGAAGTATTTGATTTTTTAGTAGTATCATTTAAATTTCCATAAGACGATCTACCGGAAGATTGTTGAGGAGATGATTGAATTGGAGGTGGTAAAGTATTAGATTGATTTGGATTAACATTGGATGAAGCTCCTCCAATAGTTAAAGGACTATAACTTTTTGATTCGGCTCTTAATCTAAAATTCGATCCGGTTGAAGCGGATGAACCATATTGTTGATGTAAAAGATGTGATTGTTGTTGTTGTTGTTGAGGTGGATGATGATGATCATCAAATAATAATTTGGTACTACGAGATGGGATTGGTTGTAAAGGATCCATCAATACCGATAAATGACGATTTGAATTATTAGCAGCAGGAGCATTAGCCGATTCATCAGCTTGAGAAGATGAGGAAATAGCAGCTTGATTAGCAGTAGTTGGATTATTGGTAAACTTTCTGAATGAAGCAGGAACTTCATTTGGAGAGTTATATATGGTATAATGAGGATTTAAAGGGTAATGTTGAGGAACAATATGAATGTTTGAATTAGAAGGGTTTCTTGAATTTGTAGTTGAAGTATTATTCAAATGATAAGTTGAAGAAGATTGTTGTTGTTGAGATTGAGATTGTTGAGCTTGTTGAATGGATGTATTACTTTTTAAACGTTGTAATAAAACCGATTTAAATGAAGAAATATCCTTTTGTAAACTTGAACTATTTGAACTTCCAGTTGATACCGCCACATTTTTGGATTTATTAACTACCGTCATAGGAGATGTAGATGAATCATCATTAACATTTGATTTATTAATTGGAGTTCTATTATTAGCCATTCTTTCTCCTTCTAATTTAATTGCATCTGATTCATTTTCATCTTCGATAGTTATAGCAGCCGCATCTTTTTTCATTAAATAACTTTCAACCACTTCTAATAATTGAACAATATCAGATTGATTTCTTAAAAGTTCCAGATTTAATGAATCATATTTATGATTGACTGAATTTAATTCTGATTTAAGATAATTTACTTGATTATTTAATTCAATAAATTTAAAATTAATTGAATTTTCAAAAGAGGGGTTTGACACTAATGGTGGAGGTTGTTGATGTGGATGCTGATTTTGACTTTGATTTTGATTATTGTTATTGTTGTTGTTAGTTGACGGTATTGGTTGGACGATAGCTAATTGGGGTTGAGGTTGGATTAAAGGAGTATGAACTTGAGATGGAGGCATTTGTTGTATTGGACCCATTACCATATGAGGCGATACGGGGATTGGAATTTGTAATTGATGAGGTATTGGAGTATGAGGAGCTGATGGAGGATGTAATGGAGTTGAATTATTAGAAGATATTTGTAAACCACCTGATGGTTGAGGGATATTATTAGTACCATTATTATTTATTAATAAAGATTGTTGATGTAATTGTAAAGATTGATGATATTGTTGATGTAAGTTATCTGTTGAACCATGACGACTTCCCATAGTGGATGATTCATCATCACTATAAGGTTGGTGATAATAGTTACCATACTGTTGTTGTTGTTGTTGTTGCTGCTGTTGTTGTTGTTGTTGAGCTTGTTGCTGTTGTTGTTGTTGGAGAAGCATGGGGTTTGAAGTTGGGGGTAATGATTTCAAATTGACAATTTCTTTATGAGAATTTATATTTTTAGAAGATCTTCTCTTAATTAATTTCAAAGATTCAATATCTCCTTTTCTAAATTGATTAGTAGAATGTTTGAATTCCCATTTACTTGAATTTGTAGATTGTTGATCATGAGGTTGTTGAGGTTGAGATTGAGATTGAACTGTTCCATTATCATCATTTTGATTATTTTGAAAAGTATCATTAACTTTATGAAATCCATACATATTTAATTGTCTTATAAAACTAGCAATATTAGTATGTTTAAAATATTGAGCTAAAACTTTGCTAAATTCTTCCCCTGGTAATAAATAAAATGAATCCAAAGTATTTGACCACCAAATCAAATGAGATATAGAATCATCATGAAGCATATCATATAATTTATGGATGAATACAGTTTGACTTTTACCTGATGAAGCACTGGCACTGGCGCTTGTACTACCTGAACCACTAGAGATATTGGTGACGGTATTGGTTGGTCTAGTGGGTTCAGGAGTAGAAGGTTTCATGATGGGAGGAAGTTGGGAAGGTTGATGATGATGATGAGGGTGAGGGTGAGATTTCGGTTGTGATTGAGAAGGTGAAGGTGAATGTGGTTGTGATTGATGATGACTATTGACAGAGGGTATTGATGAAGGTGAAGGTATAGGAGGAGGTACTACAGACATATCCTCTAACCCTTTTAACTTTTAGTTTTTTCTGAAATTTGCTTTTAAAAAAAAAATCCAATTTTTTGATATTGTGATAGTTTTCTCGGTAATTAAATTGTTTAAATTGAGCCGGTTGGTTAAGGTGAACGAGAGTGTTGGTATAGTCAACTGAGGATCTTGGAGTTGATAGTATAAATCGGAATCAACGATGTCCAGACAAAGGTTTTGATGGTGATAGTTTTAAAGTTTTCAAGAAAAGGGTTCAATTTCAAAATTCAAGTTTTCAGTTTAAAATTCAAAGTGAAATGGATTTGGTTATCGTTTTATTCAATTCGGATTTTAAAATTTTACCTTTTTTTTTTTTTATTTATTTTTATTTTTTTTTATTTTTATTTTTATTTTTTAATAATTTTTTTTTTCTTTTTCTTTTTAATTTCAGATTAATTTTAAACTGTCTGTCTGTCTGTCTGTTTAATTATTTGTTTGTCTCACTCAGTGTCTGTCTGTCTGTGCCTTGTCAAAAACGAACGAAAAAAAAAAAAAAAAGAATGAGTGAGGAAGTGGAGGGCTAAAAAATAAAAATTAACTAGAGAGAACAAAAAAAAAAGGAACCAGATTCTTTTATTATTATTTATTTCCAGAATAGAAGGAAAACAGAATAGGGCATCATCATGATCTTTCTGCAACCTTCACTAGCATGGTTTGATTACAGATACGACCTATATATCTAGATAATATATATAGTATTGCAGCAGTTGTCATTATGGCATACGCATGTGTTGAAACATGGTCTATCAGTGTAAGGTACATTGAACCACCTCATGTCAATTAGTTTTATAAAATGATATATCTATATATATTTACTACCAGTACTCAGTAGAATTCAACTCATCAATTTTATTTTTACTGTGGTTAACATAAAATAGAAGGAAGAGCGCAATCAAAAAAAAAAACTGAAAATGAAAAAAGAAATTGAGAAGAGCCTAAACAAAAAAAAATTCTTCTTCTTCTTGTTCTTCTTCTTCTTCTTCTCCCTATTCTTCTTCTCAGTAAACGAAAGTTGATGGCAAAAAAAAAGAAACTGAAAAAAAATTTAACGAAGAGAGGTAAGTAATTGAAAGAAAAAAAATAAAAAAAGAAAAAAAAAAAGAAAACAAGTGGATTTTTCCGAATAATTTCTAATTATTTTTAATCAATTGCTGTTCTATTATTACTCATTTTATAGCTATACTTGAATTGAATGAATATGCTGGATTATTTTAAAGGTACCAACGGATGGCGTATCACAAATTCCAAAGGGTACACGATGATGATGACGTCTCTAAAACTATTTAATTAACATAGATGAATCTATGTTAATTTAATCTCTATTGTTGTAAAATAATAAAGGAAGACATTTCCGAGTCGTAGATCATTTCCTTTCTGGTCATACTTCTTTGTCTTTGACTTCGTTATTATTATTCAATAATTATGTATATATCTCGCTACATGTAGGAATAAAATCAGTAATATCCGCTAAAAATATTTTTATGGAAAATGAAAACAAAAAAAATTTTTTTTTTGTTTAACAGCCACTAAAAAATAATTTTCTTCCATCACTAACGGCAACGGGTAACATCTCTACAATTTGATCAAATTTATCAAATTCATCAAATTCATTATTATAATAATATTACTAAAGAAGAAACTGCGGATACAACCTACGAACAATTGTTTAAAAAAAGGCTAATTGTTAAATTATTATCCATAATTCGTAATGGAACACAATCTGAATATTTTAAGCTTTTAGTCTTAGGATTTTGTAATTGCACTAAAATAAAAAAAAAAAAAGATTTCATCTCACGGAACTCTCTGTCTGTGTCACTAAGGAAGATCAAGAAAAAAAGAAATTAAGCAAAATTAAAATTATTGTTAAAACTTTTCAATTAGCGGCTATAAAAGAATCAGGAAGTAATGGGAAAGGATATAACGTTAATCAACAGTATTATGATTCACAGGTTATGACATCGTAAGGCATTTACATCAAAAACCATCAAGGCTTATAAAAATAATTGTTGAACCTGTTAGACCACAGCAAGCATGAATATGTATGTATGTATGTATGTAAGAATTAGATTTATCCTATTCTTACCCATTCTTTCTGGAAAACTTATTTTTGACACAGGAGGCAAAGCAGGAGTTAGAATAGTAAATCAAATATAATTATATTGATTATTATTTAATATGTATATGTATGAACTTTTTGTATATTATTGTATTGGATGGTGAAGTGCATGAAAAGCGGTAAAATAGTTCCGATTACAACTCCGAAATATAAAAAAATAATGCTTATTATCAATAATAGTAAATAATATTTATTATTTATTGATTATTTTCTACAACATATGAACGTTACAAATAGTTGTTTGAGCCATTATTACGCATAATGAGCAATATAATTATGGATCTTGTAATCATATTTTAGTTTAGATTAACCGGATAATTAAATGTTTAAAATTCAGATTCACCTAAAAATAGAACATTAAAAATGGCAAAAAATAATAAATAAACAATAATAATAATACTGATGAAGGAATTCATCATCATTAGAAAATAACGGATATTGCAAGATTCATCCTTTCATTCCAAAGTAAACTTAACCTTCCTTAAAGGGGAAGGATTCCTGGTACATGGTATATCAGATTAAAAGAAAAAGAAAAAAAATAAACCTTCTTTGTGGCGGATGAAGAAAAACCATCGTCAAAAACCATATTACTTGTAGTGTTATACCGAGAATGATTGTACATAATTATCCGTTGCATAGAGGATCAAAACATATCAATAAATGTCGAAACATTAAAAACAACTACAAAAGTAACATTTACGAGATGTAAAAGTAATAAATCGATAGTACATGAATAAAACGTATAAAGTATGAACTAAAAAAAATCAGACACTTAATAATTGTAAGTACTAATAACGTTAGAGAAAAAAAACTAAGGCAATAAACGGTTATAAAACAGACGATGAGAATTAGATTTAAAATGCACAATCCGAACATAAAAAAGGACGAAGGTTTATTAGTACAGATTCGTATTAATAATTTCTATATTAGATTTATGTGCGTATGTATGAATTCTGAATACAGTCTGAAATGGTTTGAAATCAAATAAATCAAATTCATAACATGAATTAGTATATTCGTTCGTTAATTAAATTTCACTCCTTCCTTCTTTCCTTCCTTCGTTAGCTAATTTTCTGGTTTGGATTCATGTATGCACGGATTAAGCTAACGAACAAAATTTCAATTGTCAAAAAAATTTCAATTAAATATGGAGAATAATGTTGACTTTGAGACATCAATCAAAAGTTTGATTTACAAATTTTATCTAATTTAAGCCAAATCTAATTTTACTTACTTAAGAAGATGAAATTTTATAAAATGAGCTCACTTTTTAAGGTCCGTCCCCCTCTTTCTGATTGATTTTGTAAACCGATTAGCAACATTCCATTCCATTCCATTCCATTCTCTAGATTAATAATAATAATAATAATAATAATAATAAAGAATAAAATAACTAATTAATGAATGAATTTCAACCCCTTGTTATTATAAACTGAAATTCAGTCATAGGTTGTATAAAATAAAAAATTCTATCATATTAAATTATGTCTAATTGATTTTAAGGTTAGTTCCATTTTACTTTTCTTAGCTTGTAATGATGGGAAAAGAATGTGGAACATATTACCTAATTAGGAAATGGTGAGAGCATCTTTATAACTGTCGATCAAATTCAAGAAGAAGAAGGTAAAAGAAGAAAAAATAACGGAAAAAGTTTGCAAAAATAGTTCACGTGACGGATTTTTCCATATTAGAAAGTTTCTTTTTTCTCCTATTTACGGACATTTCCAACCGATAACCGGACAGACAAACCGTAAAAGAAAAAAGAAACTTAAATATGGTTACCTCATTAGATATACATGGTGGGTATACTGGTATTGTATTGGAAATTTCAAATTATTATTATTTTCATCATAGTTAACAACCACCACC
Organism: Scheffersomyces coipomensis; assembly: GCF_036884675.1. Taxonomy (NCBI): domain Eukaryota; kingdom Fungi; phylum Ascomycota; class Pichiomycetes; order Serinales; family Debaryomycetaceae; genus Scheffersomyces; species Scheffersomyces coipomensis. The sequence goes on along the minus strand of NW_027042895.1, from coordinate 1,889,146 downwards.
AGTATTATTATTATTAATAATTACTTCCTGGTAATATTACCAACTTTGGTAGGTCATAAACAATAGGTTGTGATTCATTATCAATCGGTATGTCTGGTTTAAATAATATTTGTCCATTTTCTAAACATAGATGGAATTGACAAGATTTTATCCATAAGGTTAGTGTATGTGAGGTTAGGTTGAGATAGGTCACATCTAATATAATGGTTGCAATATAATAAGTTAACAAATAATAATAATAATAATAAATTTGATATTTAGTAAATGAAATTTTAGATTTCCATAATGTAAAAGTGTGTGATATCGAATTTTAAGATCATATGTTATTTTCTTTTGTCGTCTTTCAGTGTTGAGTTACGTAAATTTTAAATTTTAGTGAGAACATCGCCACCTCATTAAACTCAGAATTACATACACTAAATGTATCATTTTTTTTTTTATTTTTTATCAGGGAGGAGGTCTTGGCTAGTGGTGGTAAGCAGACCGACAGGAACAAGACAAAACAAGACAAAACAAGACAAAACAAGACAAGAACAAGTCAAGCAATAGTAACGCGCGTAATTAAGTTTACTAATTAGTAATTGATTGATCTAAACTGCTAGGTTCTAGAAGACTTACCATTACGTAGTTTTTGTGAACAGCATTACCGAAACAACATTTAAGAAGGTGGAGTACAGTATGATTAGATAACTTCTTTTTGATATTGTGATAGATATAATCTCTAGTACCGTACATACATATAAGAAAAGTTTATTCTTAGGGTTATGGATTTAATTAATACAATATAACCAGAAAATTTATATTGTATGTAAGAAATGATTTACGGGGGAAACCATGAGTGAAATTTTGATTTTGGGTTTTATTTTAGGGTGAATTAGTGAGTATACTAAGTAAAATTTATGTAGTGGGATGTAATGGCGGGTCAGTAATGGGTGGTGGTGAGCGTAACGAACAATTTAACGAAACGAAACGAAACGAAAATTAAAACAAAGCCAAAATCAATTTAATTTACCATAAAAAGTAAATAAATAAAACAAAAAATAAAAAGAAATTTTTGATGATAAATTAAAAAAAAAAAGACGGGTCATTTTACAGTCAGTTAGTTAGTTAGTCAGTCAGGCAGTCAGTCATCAAAAAAAAAAAAGAAAATCAGAAAAAAAAAGAAAATAATAATAAAAAAAAAAAAAGACGACATTACACATTACAAACAAACTCTTACTTACTCACTGTTTGTCACTGTAAACTGTATTTTTTTTGGCTTACTCCCTCCACCACCACTAACAAAAAGAAACAGAAAAAAAAAAAGAAAAAGAAAAAGAAAAAGAAAAAAAAAAAAGAAATTTTGTCAGTAAGTGACTAAAAACATCCGCACCAAACATCTTCTAAGCTTCTTCAACTATTAATTACTGATTGAGATTGTTTTTTTGTCTGTCAGAGTGTTAATAATAATAATAATCATTTCATGTCAGGTTTGAATAAAATTTTTATTTATCATTTCACATTTGTCGAATTTCTTACAACTTCTTCTTCTTCTTCTTCTTCTTCATCAACAATACCTACCTTGTTAACTATTCAATTTTCCCTAACTATAAATCATACAACTTAAACTAGTTTAAACTAGACGAAGAAACTATATTGTCATATAAAACTTAATTTTTTTTACTACTACAAATAAATTTTAAGTTGAACTTTTGAGAAAAAGGCAAACAAAATAAAAAAAAAAGAAAGAAAAATTTCCGTTTTTTCTCTCTCTGTCTCCCTCCTCAAAACTTCCTCCTCCTCCTCCCTCCTTCTTCATCAAATTTACTGTCAACCAACATCTATTTACACACAACTTTCATCTCATCAATACATCTCCCATCTCATACATATTCCATCCATCAATCAATCATATCTGATACCTCATATATACCATATTAGCTCATAAACTTGCATCCCACCTGGTAACTATTTACTTTAAAATCTCATCCCTTGCTACATTCATAACTTTGCTCGTTTTCAAGTAATCTATCTATCACTTATTGCTAATTTACAGATTAATCTATCTATCTTATGCATTTATAATACCATTAATCAAATCTATCTAATCTTACATCATATCATAATTCATCATGAATTCTCAAGTTAATAATCAAACTGAGAATCAAGATACTCAAATCTTTCAAGAAGATCAATTCAGAAAAGTATGTTTTAATCCAACTTCAAATGGAACCTCTACAAACCCATCATCTTCAAATCCAACTAATGATCAATCTAATGCCACTTCCTCTTCATCATCTAATGTATCTTCTACCAGTAGAAGACCTTCTTCCGCTCATCATTTAGTGGTTTCAAATGATAATTCCGCCTCCATTACTAATACTTCAACTTCAACCACCACTTCCGACACTAATCAATCATTACAACAAAAAGTATTAGCTCATCAAATTCATTTACATCATATAAACTTACATATGCAACAACAACAAGAATCAGTTGCTTCTCCAACCTCAACTGTTACTGGTTCATCATCTACCAACCCTAATAATACCACTCCATCGTCAAATAAACGCAACTCTTCATCAACTGCATCTTCTTCTATAAATTCTCCAGCTTTTACTCATGATTCCACCAAGAGAGTTCGTTTAGACCCCACCATTATTAATCAACCTGATTCTCTTATGAATAAATCTTCCAGTTCATCTTCGAACCAAATTATTCCTGAAACTTCTAGTACTACTACTTCTACCACTACTACAACAACAACCACAACTACTACTCTTAAATCAAAAAGTCCAAAATTCATCAGAAGATTTAGATCAAGATCTTTACCTATCATTAATTATCATACTCAAAGACATCATCATCATCATCATCAAAATAATCAAACAAAATTATTACCTCAAGCTAATTTAATTAATCCACCTCAAGCACCACCTGCTCCACCTGCTGCATCTTCATCAAACTCAAGTAATATTCCACCATTACCACCTATAAATCTTCAATCATTAAAAGAAATTGATCTTCATGAAATTTTAAAGAATCCTCAATTAAGACATGATATACTTTTTGATCCTCAATTACAATTTAGACCTAATTTAGATGGTGAAAGAGGAAAAAGAAAGAAGTCAATCATTGAAAAATATTGGTTAGAAATCAAATTTGAATGTTTACAATTTTTTCAACAAGCTCAATCAACTAATAAATCCAAAAGTATTAAAATTAATAGATTACCAATTTTATTTGCCACTTTAAGAGATATTTTATTGAGTCTTTTACCTTCAAAAGATCGTCAACAAGTTAATGAAATTATGGATATTGATTTATTAATTCAACAATTGAATCATGGATCATTTGATTTTGTGGAAATGTCAAGATGGTTAGGTGAAGTATTTAAAAGTCATTGTGCTCCAATGAGAGATCAATGGGTTATTGAAATGTATCTGAAATTTAAAGATGCATATAGATTAAATTCAGTGGATTATTTAGTTAATGGATTAAGAATGATATTTCAAATTTTAGAAGCTATGAAATTAGATGTGGCCAATCATCAAATTCGAATTTTAAGACCAGTTTTAATTGAAACTGCTGTTGATTTTGAAAGAGATTATTTTCAAACTTTAATAAATCATCATAAAATTAATATTAATGATTCATTAAATTGGTTTTATAAAAAAGTTTATAAAAAATTTGAATCAACTAAAGAATCTTCAAATTCAATGATTAAATTTCCTGAAGTTATTGATGATGCATTATTAAAACCAATTATAATTTCATCTATTATTGATTTATTAAGTTGTCGTCAAATGGCTACTGAATTTCCATCTACTTTAGCTTTTGATCATACTCGTTTAGTACTTTTACGTGCTGATGTTCGTCAATTGGTTTGTGTTCAATTATGTATGGTACTTTATAAACAATTAATCATTATGTCAACCAAATCCAATCCAATGTTAACTAAAACATTATTATCCAATTCCAATATTTTAAAAGTTCAACAAGAAATTTTAGCTATTGTTACTGATGATAATGGTAATATTAAATGGACTAAGAATGTTAATGCTATAAGTTTACAATTAGTTCGTAATTTACAAGATCCAAATTCCAATGTTGAAATTGATTTTAAAAATTTATCATCAAATTTAATTGAATTTAGTTATAATTGGTTAATAAAACATATTCAACCAAAATCTGAAGTTTATGGATTAATGGAAATTAAAGTATTTAAATCATTATTATCAGAAATTATCATTATTATTAATAATACTTCGACTACTACTACTAGTAATAAAGATGAAAATGATTTATTACTTCAACAATCAATGAACAATATGCAATCCACCTTTGCCACTAATGTTAATTCCACCACTGTCACCACTACTACTGCTACTACTACTACCACACCAGCCAATGCTACTTCTACTACTGAATTAAAGAATATTGCTTTAAGAATTTCAACTTTAGTTAAATTCCATTGGAGTGTATTTGGAAATTATTATATTGATCATATTAAATCTCAAATTGATAAATTAGCTCAAGAAGAGAAGGAATATTTACTTAAGAAGAAACAACAAATTTCAAGTAATAATAATAATAAAGAAAATGATGAATCATCAACTGATGTTTCTCAGGCTAATAATTTCAGTAATAATAATAATGATACTAATAATAAATATTCTCAAATGGATGGTAATAATAATAATGGTCGTAATAATAGTGATAGTAATGATAATAATGCCACTAATAATGCAGCCATACTTTCCACATCATAGTTTAACCTCGTTTCATTTACCAAAAAACATCAAAACAACAAAAATTCTCATTATATCTTTTCAAAAATAATCAATCAAAAAGTGTCCCCCATATATTATATACATAAAGTTCCTTTCATACAGTTTTACATTTTACATATTTATACAAATTATTTCTTTCTTTCTTTCTTCTTTTCTAATTAGGTTTCTTCTTCTTATTTTTTCATTATTATTCTGTGTTTCATCTTTTCTTCTTTTCTTCATTCATTCAAGAGTCTTGCCTTTTAAAATTGGGGGTGGGGGGTATGGATATGGATATATATATATATATATTTAATATTGGTTTTATAATTATATTTCAAGCTGCTTTATAATTCAAAATTCACTTTGAGTTGTTTAGGTTTGGCTTTGTCTTCTTTTTTATACCTGTTGCATCATATTTTTTAATACATTTAATCTGTGTATAAATCGTTATTAGTGATTGTCGATTTGTAGTTGTAGATTTATAGTTGTTATTAGTTTGGTGATATCATTTTTATAAAAGCGCATGCGCAAAAAAATGTTAACCCCAACTTTAAAAAATATCACAGCAATTCATAATCATAATAACCATAACAATCATCATATAACATCAACAACATCGTATAACTACAAGGAACACATAGATACATATATCATGTCGTCTACGGGCTCGACCATAACAGATCAAATCAAATCCATCACGTACCACATCTTCATAACTCCCATCCTCACCATCATAACCATTCTCATTCAATGTTTCTTATTTCAAATCAGTCTTATAAACCATCTACTAGTGACTCCCATCCTTATTGGATTGAATATCTTGGTTTATGTCGTCTTCATCAAGATCCCTATTGTGATGCCGTTGAAATACATGTTGGAATTAGATCAACTTGAAGAATACGGTGGAGATGCCGATGAATTCTGGTGGTTGTTTAATCAGGTGAAATTATTTAGTTTGGAAATAATTCATTTCATGCTTGCTAGTGTTGTTATTGGGGTTGTGATTGGGATTGTGATGGGAGGGAATTTATTAATGATTAATTTGATTGTGAATGAGAATAATATTCGAAATTTATCGAAAGTAAATGATGAGAAATTAAGAGGCTCAAGTGGTGGTCAAAGGAAGTATAAACATAAGACGAGAGTAAGTAAACGGAAGAATGGAAGTGGGAGTGGTAGTGGTAAGAAGAATTATGATACACAGAGTACGATGAGTGTTCAAGCTGCGTCTTTATTTTCCAATTTATTAAATCAAGTAGTAATCCCGGATAAATTACCTACTCCAAATTCACCATCATTAAGTCGAATTAATTCCATACCATTAAGTCCAACCAATACATCTCAAATAGATGAAATGAGTGTTGATGAAGGAATGAGTTTATATGAGGAGAGTAGGAAGGATGATTTACAAACCACATTACGTCGAATCAGAGAACGAAGAAATAAGACCAATAATCAAACTAGTAGTAGTGGTAGTACTGGTAAAGGGTTATTGTATGAAGATGATGATGGATATAATTATACCAGTTATACCAAGAAGAATAATGAGGTGGAGACGAGTACGATTGATGATGAGGAGTCGAATGGTGATATTCATTCCACACCTCCAATTTCACCATCGGAAGAGGAGGATGAGGAGGATATAAGTAATGAATCGAATGAGGTTGAAGGGTCTAGTAGATCCCATACTAATGATGAGACTAGTAGTAGTAATAATGAGTATGAGGATACTAATGAAGAAAGTGAAGAGAAGGTATTTTCCTTAAGAGGAAGTGGTGAAATAAGAGGAGGAGGTGGAGGAGAAGGACATGAGAATTATACGATAGATACCACTATGACCAAGATTGAAGAAGAGGAGGAGGAGGAGGGGGAAGAAACAGGGTCAGAACAAAAGAAGGATGAAGAAGAACAAGTTAATGATGATGATATACCGATACGAAAGGATTTATTAGAGAGAGATCCTCTGATAAATAGAAAGAAGTAATAGTTGTAATAGTTGAATAAAAGTATTGTTATTTATGATAATATAACAACTTATGTAAGTGATAGATGTCAAGTATTAATCCGATACATACACCTGTTATTTAAGTATATTTGGATAAGAAAGGGTTAAGACATAGTTTAAAAATAAATCATAAAAAAAATAAATAAAAATAATTTACAATTTTTGACACAAAAGAACCATTTTAAGGGTGAACAACTTTTAGTTAACTATGAGAGACAGAGAGGAGATATAAACAAGGAGTGAAAAGTTTAACACAATTGATATAAAATAAGAATAATAATAATATGATTAGTGGGGAAATCTAGTGATAACTACAATAAGTAAGCCGAGTTAAACCCAAGACTTAAAGGCGGAATAGGAGTAAATTATTATTAATATTATTATTATATCGTGTGGTAGTTGTGGGTTGTGAGTTGTATGTTACAGTTGTGGTTGGGTTAGTCAGTTGGGGGGTATAGTTATGATGGTGTTTAATAAGCCAAGATAATCTAAGTGGTTTAACTAATGGTTAACTAATGTTTTAGAGTAGTTTAAACATGAAATATGATAGATCACATTTAGACTAATTTAGTTATCGATTATGTTTGTGACATATTATTATAATTTTAGCAGCAACCACATTATGATAACAACAACAACAACAATATACAACGTGATAAGTTATGATAAGTAACAAATCTCAAGACAATCCTCCTTCAACAATAAGCAATAGATAAATAATAATAACCAAATAATAACCAAATAATAATTAATTTCTTTTTTAATTTATTTATTTATTTATTTATTTTGAAAAAAGTGAAAAATTAACTTATCTCTATATAGTTATACTAGTTAGTCAGTTAATATAGTATATACTATATGATGAAACTGTGATTAGTCTCCTTAAAATAATTCATTTATGGATATGAACTGTAATACCCACGAGTAGATAATATGTCGATAGTTAACTAGATAGACTTAGACTGATAACTGTAGTTTCTATTTATATATTTCTATAAATATCCTGATTGTCCCCTTTTTCATCTTGATTGAATCCATAGCAACCACCACCTTTCATCTTTCTTTCTTTTCATTTTGTTCAACTTTACTTTGATTAACTAACTAACTAACTAACTGGCTTTGAGTTCAATTTATTTATTTATTTATTTATTTATTATAGATACAATTATACATTACTACAGAAGATTAATAATATTACTCCTTCCATAATAATCTTCTAATCTCCTATTATTATCCATTGCATTTGTGTCATACTTATACGACTAATCATTTTATCCTGTTTAAGAAATAGTTACCAATTACTACAATGCTTCATCATCCTATTGCTTATTCAACCTTTAAATATCAACGTTTATTATCAGTTGAACCTGTTAATAGTAGTTCTTCTTCCTCATCATCGTCAACCCTCACATTAACTACCAACCCATCTTCAAATCACCATCTATCATCATCAAATAATCAATCACCATCTCCTATCAACTTAAGATTCCATATTTATAAACCATCATCCAAATCAAAAAGAGCTCCCAAACCAATATTAAAATCAAAAACAGTAGAATTAGTATCAAAAATCATTCATAATCATGATTCATCTCATAATCGTCGATTATCAGTAGGTTCATCTACTTCCATAAGTTCTTCAACCTCCTTATCTAGTGTCGATGATCAATATGATTATGATTATCAAGTGTTTGATGATGTCGAAGATTATCATCCCTTTGAATCAACTCCCACTAAATATAATCATTTCACTAAAGAATATAATTTCATTGAATCTAACCCCAATCATGATCAACTACAAGAGAATGAGATTAAACCAACTAAATTAAAATGGTTAAATCAACCATTTTCACAATCAAATCAAATTTATCCAACTAAAATATCGGAATTAGGCTGTAAATTCATTGATTATTTAAATCATTTGGGATTCGTAAACCCTCCATCACCTTCACCCTTCTCAACCACCACCATCATCAATAACAATATAAAGAAGAATGACGACGACGATAGAAAGGTTTATTATTGTGATTTGAATTTTGAAATCACTTATAAATCAGATACATTCATTATTGATTTAAATCTTGAATATCAATGTTTAAATCATCAACAATTTAAATTACCACCTAATTTATTCATCACCAATGAACAATTGAATGATTATTTAAAAGATAAATTAATCTTGAATTTATTTAATCGGGAAAACGATATAACTTCATCTTCTACATCTACAAATAGGGATACTTTCATTCAATTCGAACATAAATTAAAACTGTTATTACAATTGAAGTCGATTAAATGTTTTGTAAATGATCTTGAATTGGCCCTTTGATTCACTTATTATTATCTCCTCCTCCTCCTCCTCCTCCTCCTCCTCCTCCTCCTCCTCCTTCAGCAACATGAAAAAAGCTGGTCTATTTCATGTCATCTCCTCCTCCCTTCTTGTTTCGTTATCGTCATTTTTTGTTTTATTATTACTATTATTATTCGTTCGCTCCTATCGTTCTGTTATCTACGTTACTCATCCTTTCTTATTTAGCATACCCTCCAAATATATCCTACAGTAATCCCCCAAGCCAAATTTGTAGAATTAATAAATAAATATAATCGTACATTAAAAATAGGTTTATCCTTGCCCCTCCACCTTAGGGAGTAAAACTTTCAAATAAATAACGTCATTCCTGTCTAATAGAGGAAGTATCCTAGATACCCCTCTACTCCTCCCTTCTTTAGTTATCAAATCGAAGATAAAGGGATAAACCCCTTGATATCTCGTAAATTCAAAAGTGGATCCTATTATAAAAGGGTTCTCAAATAATTTTTCTTGGCAAATGAAATCCGTCGAATGCTACCAATTCAGAATCATCGTTTAAAATGTCCTGGACTGGGAGGTTCATCACCTAATTCCCAAATTGATGGAATATCACTTAATTCAAATTCAATAAGACATCCTTCTATATCAAACAATGTATGATGATCGATCCAATTCTGAGTATATATTTCTCCATTCACATATAATTCCGATATGTAAATATTAGTTTCGGTTAAATTTGTCGCAATTAATTCCAATGGTTTATTCGTATTGGGTAAATTTATCGATAAATAAGGTAAGAAAGGGGAAGTGATAAGATAAGTGGTGGTCCCTGCTATAGGATATAATCCCATAAGAGAAAAGAATAACCATGATTGCATGGCTCCCAGATCGGAATTCCCTGGTAACCCCTTAGCCCCTAGTCCGAAATGACGATCAACGATATATCGAATTAATTCCACACTACGATATTGTTGATTGACGTAGTTATAAAGGAATGGGGTAGTGAAACTGGGTTCATTTCCAACATCGACAATCTGGGGGTTATGACCATGTAAAGCATACATATCATTCAAACGAGTGATGAAAGTTTCATTTGATCCAATGAATGAAATTAATGTCGTCATATCAAATGGTACCGTCCATCCATATTCAATTGGTTTCCCCTCATATTCATCATCATTCCAATAACATCCTCCACATGATAATGGATCATAATTATGATAATCGAATTCACCGGTAGATTTCTTAGGTTGGATAAAACCCTTATATGAATTAATCGAAATATCTTTATCGAAATTCCAAATATTTTGCCAATTTGATGATCGACGTAAATATTTCTCATACGCGGTATCATTACCTAATCCTTTCGCAACCACACTTAAAGCGAAATCATCATAACTATATTCCATCGTTCTCGATACTGATCGAGAGAAGTTTCGAGTGATATATCCGTAGGTTAACCAGTCCGGTAAGGCTCCTCTACCTTGTTTTGTAGATGAATCAGGAGCAAAATTATCTCGCCAATAAGGAGGTACAACTTCAGCATTTTGAACCATGGCATCAAATGCATCTGACCAATTCACCCCCGTTATGTTCTTTACGAATGCATCAGCAATGATTATATCGGAATTAGATCCACCTTGAGTCCTACCATTTTGATTAGCTGATCTTCCATCGGGGGTGAATCCATCATGTTTATAAATCTCAATCAAACTATTAATCAATTCCAGACCTCTTATTGGATTCAAAATATTGATTAATGGATTCATGGTTCGGAATGTATCCCATAATGTAAACCAATCATCATAATAAGTAGGGACAGGATTACCTTCTTCCACGTAATTTTCAGCCCAATAAGGATTTTCCCCTGTTTTATTGGTAGGCATTAAATGACTTCCATATAATGATGTATAAATAAATGAAGTTAAAGTTGAATTAGTATCACTTATGGAAACTTTATCAAATACTTCATCTAACCAAATTTGTTGAGTTTCATTCACAACTGACATTAAATCATATTCATCGGGTTCACCTAATTCATTATTCAAATGTTGACATGCTCTTTCGGTTGATATGTATGAGATCCCCACTTTACTTTCTATAATAGATTGTGATTGATTGAAAGTATATACTAATCCCATGGGTTCATTTTGACGATTGGTTGAACTTGATAATTTATTTGGTTCAACATGTTTATTTTCAAAACTTATGATTGAAATGGCAGGATTATTAAATTTCCCACAAAAATAAATCCTCCATGGTGTTTGTCCTCCCCATCCTCCTTTTATAGTGGTATAACCTGTATAACCTGATAAATCTTTATTTGATTCGATGGATCCATTAACGAAATATTGCGTCCATTGAGGTCTTCCAGGAGCTGCTAAATGATGACATACATCAATTAACACTTGAGGATTAGTTGATTCAGGAGGGAAAGTATATTTAAAAATACCTGATTTCTCAGCTCCACTGAATTCAACAATGATATTATCAGTTGAATTAAAATTATAATATCCAACTTGAGCAATATCATGACCTTGACGAGTTAAACTGGGTAAATTTCTTATATCAAAGTTCAGTTGAAAAGGTAATTGAGAAACCACACCATATTCTGGAGCTCCACCAGTACCTGATTCATGCATCATTGAAATCCCATTAACATGACCATGAGGTGCAAAACCAGAATATGCATCACCATCTCCAACCACATCAATTCCAACTTTGGCCATACCAAATGGTCGAGTTACACCAGGAAACATATGACCACCGGCCTCTGTACCATAAAATAAATCAACATAATCAAGAGGGTTTGATACTAGTTTGGTAGTGTTGGAATGATAAGGTTCAATATAATCAAAAGTACTTCCTTCACCTTTGATGTTAACTTTAGGAATAGGAGAATATAATGTGAATTGTACCACTAGAAGTTTTAAAAATAGTAGAATCAGCATTATATTGATTATTTAAAGCGAATGAATGGATTGAAATGATGATAATGATAAATGAAAGAAAGAAAGAAAGAAAGAAAGAAAGAAAGAAAGAAAGAAGGTTGGTTGTCTTATTTGTTTGTTTGTTTGTTTGTTTATTTATTTATTAAAACTTAAACTTATAGGGGAAACAATTTTTTTAATACTACTTTAAAGGTTATTTCTTAATTACTTAACACCCTAAACAACATAATAGCTAAGATAAAAACCAAGAAGTAAGGAAAATAAAAAGAAAGGCAAAAATAAATACTTAAATATAAAGGGGGGTTTTTCTAGAATAAGTTTCTTACATGATGGATGTGGCTACTCATATCATAAGTCAAAATTATACCTCACTACCCAAACCAACAAACCACATACGTTGAATTATACTATATTAATCATATAAAAATTATGTATCTGATAAATTTGATTGGGGTTTTTTACGAAAAAATAAAAAATAACCAAATAAGAAAACAGTAAAAAATAATTAAAATAAATAAAAATAATTCAGAATTTGCAGTTTATTTTGTGGTTTATAAACAGACAAAAAAAGACAAAATAAAAGCCCATATTAAATGGCTTTTAAAGATCATCCACACCACACTTTGTTTATCTAATCCGCACAAGACCATTAATTAATTAGTTATACGGCTTGTGGGGGCAGGGCATTATAACTACGATGAACAGTTCACAGGAATTACTGACCTATTCAATCAATCCAATAGGATAAAGTTTTACTTGATCTAACTTTAATACTAGATCAAGCAATCAATCAATCAAGCAATGTTCACAATTGAACGCCGTGTCTTCCAATTTAAACGCAAATCTGTCTGTTACCATATTAATAATTTCATTGTAACTCCAAAAAAAAAAAAGTCTAAAATTAAATTAAATTAAATTAAAAAAAATAAAAAAAATAAAAAAAATTTCCGTTTTTTTTTCCTTTAAAGGCGGACCGACCAGGAAAGAAAAAAAACGACTGAACAACAATTGGGATCTAATCTGATTATCTACTGATTGATTGATTGATTGATATAGTATGGGTTGAATAATTGAATGTGATATATAATTATACCACATGGTTTAACTCCTTCAATTGTTGTTATGACTTCTACTTGTATACACCGTGTTGATTTCTTTCCATGTTCTCTTTATCTATTTGTCTGACTCTAATGTCTGTCTGTCTGTCTGTCTGTCTGATTGATTGATTGATTGATTGATTGATTGATTATTGTCTGCGTGTAAAGTGTCTGTCTGACTTTCTGCATGTTCCCGTGTCTTTTCTCATTTCTGTTTCGGTTAGAAAAATAATTCAAAACTTTAAATTATTTTTTTTTTATCTTTTTTTGTCTCGAAAATAGGAGTTGAGCAAATTGCTAAATCTTGGAATTGTTCATAAGAAATCCTTTTACACACACATACATACATTTATTATAAATGCCAATACCTATTATGTTCATTCCCATAACTACCATCATCATTTAACTAAATTTACCATCCATTTTCTTGTCCCCCATCGTTCACCATCATTAATTGTTTAACCTTTTTTTACTTGGCGAATACGTGTATCATATTTTATTTATTTATTTATTTATATTTTTATAAACATTTTTACGATGTTATTCAATCAATCTATACTAATAGAGCTTATCTAATGCCTATCTATATAAAATCACATCACCACCATTCTGGTGCATCAGATCCATTAGGTCTACTAGAACATTTATATCCCACTTCTAAATCTCCACTATATTCAACTACTGGTTTTAATACTTTAATCATCCCTCCAAACCCTTCAGAGTATAATGATGTAAAATAATCTTCATTTTGTAATGCTTCGGGATTCAATTGTTTGAAGATAGCAAGAGCTCCTCCTGATATAGCATCCACAGAATCATAATAACTTAATTTTCTAAATGGATCAAATACAGGATTCTTAATCACATTTGGTTCCCAAACTTCACTAGGATATATTCCTTGATTCATTAATAATAAATCATATTGAACTAAACTTGAATTACACCAATAACTTCCTCCAATGGTATTTCTTTTATATAAGGCAAGTAAAACTGAAATGGCAACAATACATCCCGTACCATAATCACTCATTGGAAATGGAGGAATCATTGGTTCATTTTTTCCAAGTGCTTGACCTTGAATCCATGCTACCCCACTTACACAATCAGCAATTTGTTGCCATCCTGGACGATTCAGCCATTCACCACTAAATCCAAAACAATTTTCAGAAGCATAAATATATCCTTTTCCTCTCTTTTTAGCTAATTCAGTTACTTTTGATGGTCCATAACCTAATTTTTCAATAACTCCAGTTCTATAACCATCAAGAACAATATCAGCATCAGCAAGTAATGCTTCAAATTTAGCTCTATCTCCACTTTCTTTAAGATTAAGATTGGTAGTATGTTTACCCATATTACCATCAATTTGGAAAAATGGTACATCAGGTAAAGTATCATCAGAAGTAACTTTAATAACAGTAGCACCATATTCAGCAAGAATCTTACCAATGGTTGGACCAGCAATGATTCTACATAATTCAAGAACTTTTATCCCAGCAAGAATTTGAGGTTTTTCACCTTCACCAATGTTTGTGAATGGAACTGGAGGGGTTTCAGTTTCTAAATCATGAATTTCAAAAATTGGTTTAGAATTAATAGTTTTACCATGAGGAGTATTTAAGAAATCTTCACGTTTAAGAGCTTCAATCCCAGCTTGTTTATGTTTAACATTTAAAGTCTCTAATTCATCACAAGTAAATTGATCAAGTCTAGTTTGATATTTTTCAACAATTTCATCATAATCAGTTAATCCAGATACAAACGCTGGCATACCGATCATTTTTAAAGTAGTAGTAGCATCTAATGAACCATGAATATGATAATAACGATTATCCTTAGTACGATATAAATTAGCTGACATTCTACGATATGGATCAGATTGAGCTTCATTTAAATCAGTCTTTTTAAGATATTTGGCCACTTCTTTCTTATCACCTTTGAAATAACCATTTACCGATGAACAATAAGTCAGGAAAAGGAAAAGTAAAGCATGTTGAAGATCAATTTTGGCAGTATTGGAACTTTCAAATCTGATTTTACTTAATTTTAAAGCAAGGACGGATTCAATACCTTTTAAAGCGGAAATTAATTCAGTTTGTTTTAATGGACATGGAACAGTTAATTGATTAGATTCATTATAAAACTTAACTTCTGAACCTAAAGCTGCAATATCATCAGGAAGGATATTAGATTCAAGTAAATCGGAAAATATCCGTTTAGTTTCTTCTAATTGCGAATAAGTAATAGTCATAATGGAACCCTATGTTAAATGAATATAATTAGATAAAGGTTATACCAAGACTCTACTTCATTTTATAGCTGGAGTGGAGGAGAACATTTCCTATCACCTATATATATATTAACTTTAGAAGAAGAGCTATAACGGCGTTTGAGTATCCTTAATGAATCCGTAAGGAATATCCGCAAAATCTAAATTTTTATTATGGAGGATCCTGCATATTTCCGATAATACAGGTTTTATAATAGTTATTTACCCCAGATTACAAATCATCTCACATAGCAGATGACAATCTTTTATGTCAATTGACCCTTACAACAAATCATAGAAAGGATGTAACATAAAGCTTGAACCAAAGACGAGATATCTACAGGAGGTTGACAAATGTTAATAATTAACGCGTTTATTTTTATTTAATTTAACTTAAAAATAAATCCTCTCATATCTAAATTTCAGCAATAGCAGCTTTCATTGGAGCAGTATCAAGATAAACTTGATATTCTTCCATTTTCAATTCTGAACCTTCGGCAAATTTAACATAAGCAGCCCAATCACTTGAAAGTTTGTTTCCGTTCAATAAGGTATATTCAACAAATCCATTGACAAGATAAGTTTTACCTTCCACAATTGTAGCCACATTCTGAGCAACATGATGTCTATGGGTGACAAATTTCCACATCCCTTGTCTCATAGCTTCAATGGCCTTTGTACCTTCGAATTTAGCACTTGCCATGATTATTACAGGTAATGACTCTGTGAAAAATTTCAAGTAAGGATCATTAGTAATAGGAGGTTTGATATCGGAGTTCTTATAAAAATCAGTAATGAACTTATGTAAATTGGTGTTTTCTTGTAAATCCTTGGAGTATACCGTCATTGTGGGTGTTTGGCTGATATGATAACTTCAAGTAATGTCTTTCAATTGTACTATTAATGATAGCTATTAGTAGAAAGTCATTTCTATTCAATAAATAAAATTATAATGAGAACGGAAAATCACGAATCGCTGGAGTCCGCATTCTGACAATGATGGAAAAGCAGAAAAATGCGGAAAAGTGATCTATATATGGGGAAATCAAATATAGCAATTTTTCAGACGGTATATGATACAAATAGAATTAGCATGATGATATATAGATGAGTAGGGTTGTACAACACAGGCGATAAAGAAAGTGGAGAAGAATTTTTGGGCTTATTTGTTAATTGACACAGCTACTATATCAGAATGCAAACAGTTAGCGATTATACCACTACAGGACAATTCTATACTATATTGACACCTGAAAAGGCTATCAATGATGATAAGGTCATAGTATTTCTCCATGGTTTAGGTTCATCTCAAAATTTTCATTATCCAGTGGCATTGGAATTATCTCAACAATATGTATGTTTGTTAATCGATCATGAAGGTGCTGCAAGTTCAAAGTTGAATAAACCATTATTGACACTTGAAGATTTAAGTAACAATATTGAACTCATTCTTAAAGAGACAGGATTATCTGCTAAAAAGATTATATTGGTTGGTCACTCAATGTCAGGTATGTTGATTAACTATATCAATATCTTTAATTCTGAAAAATTCAATATTGTAGGAAATGTTCTAATTGGACCTGTGCATCCAACCGAACAGGCAGCTGATATCTTTGAAAAGAGAATAGAACTGTTAAAGGGTGCCAAGTCTTTGAAGGAATTTTCCAATGTTATTCCATTTGCGGCTACAGGATCCGCATGCAATCCTTTGAAGAAAGCATTCATCAGACAATTAATCTTGAGTCAAACTGTCGAAGGTTACGTTGCTAACTGTGCAGCCATTGTTAATGCCAGAGATTACGACTTCACGAACAATTATAAATTAATCAAGAAACCTACTTTAATAATTTATGGAGAAGAAGATAAAACAGCTCCATGGGTTGGAGGTGTTGAAATTATAGATAAAGCTATAGTTAATACTAAAGCTGTAGAATTAAGTAAAGTTGGTCATTGGATTGTGATTGAATCCCCCGATGAAGTTTATCAACTCATTAATGAATTCGTAAAAGATAAGTAATAGTTAATATGAGAAATAGTACAGTGATACACACATGTATTGTAATTGTAAATTTAAGTAAATGAAAGACCTCTTTCATATTATCGTGGCCCTTTGCAGCCAACTCAAGAATTAACGGCGGTTAAGACTTATATTACATATGTATACAAAAAAAACTAAATATTCCCGTCAAATAAGATATCATTTATGCCCACATTGCACATAAACACATCAAGAGACTCGTCAGCATCTGGAGTCTCTACTCTTGTAGCAAAGTTATTATTGTTATTACCTGGAACCCCAATGGTTGATGGAACAAAAAATTGTTGAAAGTTCATGAACGATTTCAAATCTGTGGTCAGATTAAAGTATGGAGTTTGAGGAAGAGATAACATATTGGATCTGTTATTATAGAAATCATTAGTTGCATCACTGACATTTGCATTAGTCATCGGATTTGCATTATTGGCATTATAATCAATATTATGACCGACATTACCACTTGCGATGATATTTGTTAGTTTATTCTTTATTATTGGTGCTGCATTCGCTTGTCCGTTCGGAATTCTTTGGCCTGGACTTATCATATGTTCCTGTTGCAGGCTAGCTGAATCATAAGACGATCTAGAACCTTGGCTAGGAATAGTTATTCTATTTGCATCTTGAGGTGGTGAAAGTGACACCAACATACGTTGAGCATCACCAAAGGCTTCTACCAAAGATCTTTGCATTTTATCCACAATATGATAGAATCTTTTCAGCGTTGCATTTATGAGACCGTAGAACAGTAAAATATCTTTGGCTGCATTCAATACCTCCATTAAATAAGTAATGCTGAATTCGTCTGTAACATCACGACTGCTGTTTCTGTGCAAAATCAGAAGACCAAGAATCAAGGCTGCCATAAAACAACAATTGACTGTAACGTACAGTTCTACTCTTTGAGGATGTTTTTCTTTATACATATGTATGAGTTGGATGGTTAGAACGGATGACTTAACACTTGCTTTGCAAAAATTAACCATGGTAGTTTCATGTTTATTTCTTCGGGATGAATTTGTAGCAAAACCATTTTCTTTGCTGTTCCTCTTAAAAACAATGTACATGAAAAATGGTTTACTCAAAAGCATGATTCCATACAACTGCAGTATATGAAGAAACAAAAGAGCGAAATTATCCAGAGCTATTTCTTGTTGTTGACCCATTTGGCGTTCTCCAAACTCTTGTAATACTTCGGTGCCACCGGTAGGTGTGACTAGGATTCGATCAAGCTGTAACTCTCGTGGAAGATCGATGGACCACAACTTTAATTCAATGGCTAATTTCTCTGCTCTTTCTGGATCAATAATCCCATCTAAATAAAAATCTTGTACAATTTTTCCATTAATTTTACATACTTTTGCGACTTCAATAAGACAATAAGTACTCTTATCATGATTAATTTTACCTTCATACTCAATTAAACCTTCGTTTTCATAATCATCCCAATCATAATCACCTATCAAAAGTGGTCTTCCTAGCAAAATTGATGAAACTCTATCGCAAACATATAAACTTCTCCATAGCTTACGACGATGCATGATGTAATCTTTGTCTCTAAAGGACTCGTTGATAAACTTTCTGTGTAGACCAAGCGCTTGTGCGTTTCTAATAGCATTTCCAAGCATAATCCATGAAGTACTTCTCTTTGAAGTTGATTGATAGTAGAAATATATCAAAAAATAAGCTTCTGAAAGCCAAAGCTTCCCATTATCAACAGTATTTCTCATCAAATTACTCCCACTCTCAAAAAATGTTAGCGAATTGATTTGTGGCGATGCAAGATCGTCGATAAGAAAGCTTTTGGAAGTTTCAGCATAAAGAAGACCTAGCGCTAGCACCAAGTGTAGAAGAATCAATTTTTCTGGACCAGCCCTAATTGGATTTTCGTAGATATAATTAACTATTTGTTCCTTAAAATGTTGCATATTAAACACATACCAGGTGGTATTCACATTAGTCTCAAAAAACTTAACCAATATATTACAATGTTCCCTTTTTGGAAGTTGTACAGGTATGCAGTTATTGATTCTAGCTGGCTCATCAATGATATTAATACCTTGAGGATCTTGAGTGAACTCACATTCTCCAATGGTACTTCGATAAATATTTCTGCATTCGAAAAGGAGAGATAGTGGACTACTTTCACCAATATAACGTAGATTTCCAGCCGAATCAAAAAGAAGACGTGAACTCTTACCTTCGTTATTTGAAAGCTGTGTGGTATTATCTGCTTTTTTATGATCCAGATGCTTACTCAGCTTAGGCGACCTGTGTTGATAATTCTTATTATTTGATGTATGTGATTCCAATGTTTTAGTTGAACGATTCAGCCTGTTTGATTCTCTAGGAGAGTTGAAATCGTTGGTTTCTTCAATTCCAGATGTATCATCATTATTGTTGGATTCATCTGAATCCTGTATATCTTCAGCTTCTTCTAATGGGAACAGTAACAAAGGTTGTAGACTTTGAGGGATACCACTAGTTTTGGTTGGAGAATCATTCATAATGTTGATACTAGAGTTGGACCCGATGGATTCAGACACACTGATATTATCTGATATTGATTGTGATACAGCTTTAGATATACTGTTTGATGGTTGCTGTGACTCATTGGACGTTTTTTGAGTTTTGTTAATGGTTTTGATGGTACGTCTATCAACAAAGGAGAATCGGCATTCGATCTTCTTCTTGGAGCAGAGCTCACAAGGAGATCTACCGCTGCATTTGTATTTTCTTTTCTTACAGTAGTCACAGGCTTTCGTTACCTTCTTCCGTCGGTCTGATGCAACCATATCTTTGGTATCGGATTGAACTATGAGTATGGAACTTTGAGATGGGCCCTTGAGATTGGCTTTTGTGATGGGCTTTTGAGATATCAAACCTTAATAGTGTCTTGTGAAAACACTGAATTGAGAAATTAGACAACGAAAAAAAAATTAAAAATTCACAATGCTAACAACGCGGGGCACAGATTGTTTAGGGAGTAAGTGTTGGGCAGGGAGAAGCTTTTTCTATTGACAAATACCGGGAAAATTGGTCCAGGTTCTCACTAGCTCTTAGGGAAAGAAATATGGGTAGTAATGGATACTCGCTAGCCATAAATTTTAGGCACTTCAGTTTATGATGACAATTATACGACTTTACACTGGTTATTACATTATCTTCTAAGAATATTTCAAAACAAAGGTTTTCATTCATAAATATACTGCGCTATATAACATTCTTACTCAATAAGAAATTTCATAAATGCTTAGGCAATTTGATTTTTTTCAAACTTATCAGTTAATTTCTTTTCAACGTCAGCTTGATGGTCACGAACTTTTTGACGGGTTTTTTGGATTTCTTCTTCCAAGATCAATATAATATCGTAGTCTAATCTATTTACAACACCTTGCTCTTTGTATTCTGGAACATCACCAAGTGGCTTGAAATCAACAATAATATCTTCCTTAACAGCAAAAACAGTATCATCTTTGGTGTGTTTACATTCACGATCGTAAATTTGGGTAATCAAAGAGTGGTAAGTAGGATGGGTTACTCTCCAGTGAATATGACCTGGTCTCATAGGAGATCTGTCCATGAGAGTTAATAAGTCACCAGCTGGACCATCATAAGGGATTGGGTATGCGGTTGGTCTTAATCCAACAAAGGCGTATTTACCTTCGTCATCACTGTAGAAAGTACCTCTTAAGTTATATTCTACTTGATCTGGATCTTGTTGTTCATATAAACCGTTAGGAGCACAGTGCCATACTTCAATTTTAGCACCTTTTAATGGATTACCTTTAGTATCAGTAACTTTACCTATAACCAAAGTCTTTTCACCACCAACATCTTGTTGAATAATAGAACCTCCATATGGGTAAACAGGAGAGTTTTCACGGTAGAATGGACCAATAATAGCAGAAGAAGTGTGATCATGAGAATCAGAAGCGTGGGTAATGTCATCAACTAAAGCTTCTACACCAATAACATCGCAAACCAAAATACCTTCATTTCTAGCAGCATCTGACATTTGACCAATTCTATTGATGAAGTTAACACCCCACATCCATTCGTCAACGGTGATATGATTTTCTCTAGTGAAATCATGAATATGTTGGATTAAAGATCCAAGAACACGATGTGTCTTTGGAGTAGCTTTAGGACCGAAAGAATCCTTGACATAATCGGTAAATTCTTGATCTAAAGGCATGATAAGTGATAGTATAGCTTGTGAGTTTGATATACTAGTGTAATAATGATCAAAATGTTCAAATCAAGCCAATAACCGGACTTCTTTTGCAATATTTATATTCTCTTCTTGATCAACCCCAGACTTCAGATATTAGCACTTTCCCCACTGAGTTAATTAATACAAACCATGCATATATCCGTTCTTTTTTATTTGGGTTTCTACCGGTTTTTCAGGCGCGCTTACTTTAGACACAATTCTGTTGGTTAAGAGAGGTACTGCGAAAAGCATTTTCCATTATTATCCGTTATATTCTAATTATCAAACCACTACTAAAGATATATATATAGTTCCATGGTTACGATGTAAAGAGGAGTAATGATTAAAACGTAAATCAGACCACCATGTTATTAAATAAATCATTAAGTTTGTGGAGAAGCTGTATCAGACACAAGTCAAAAGTCGCAAAGTCTGTGGATGAAGCTTTGGAAGGTGTTAGTGGGAATATCACTTTGTTATCTGGAGGGTTTGGACTCAGTGGTGTACCTGATACTATCATCAATGCCATCAAAGAGAAGCCTGATATCAATAATATAACCGCTGTTTCAAATAATGCTGGTTTAGATGGTAGAGGTTTATCCCAATTGTTGGTGACTGGTCAAATCACAAAAATGATTTCATCATATATCGGGGGAAATAGAACATTTGAAAAGATGTATTTAACTGGTCAAATTGATTTGGAATTGACTCCACAAGGTAATCTTGCTGAAAGAGTACGAGCTGGTGCTGCTGGAATTCCAGCATTTTATACACCTACCGGTGTTGGAACTTGGTTAGAAGAAGGAAAATTGCCAGTTAGATATAATGAAACTGGGGACGAAGTATTGAAATCAAGTACTCCTAGAGAAGTAAGGGAATTCAATGGTAAAAAATACTTATTGGAACCTGCTATTTTTGGAGATGTTGCTATCATTAAAGCATACAAAGCAGATACTCTTGGTAATTGTTGGTTTAGAGGTGCATCAAGAAACTTCAATTCAGCTTTTGGTCGTAATGCCAAATTAACTATTGTGGAGGCTGAACATATTGTTCAACCAGGAGAAATCAAGCCTGAAGATGTTCACTTACCATCACTTTACGTTCACAGAATAGTTCAATCAGTTACCCCTAAGGATATTGAAATTTTCAAATTTTCTGAAGATGAAAGTGCCACAAATGCTGCAGAACCTTCAGAAGCTGAAATTAAACGTGAAAGAATCGTTAGAAGAGCAGCTCAAGAATTCAAAGATGGAGATATTGCTAACTTAGGAATTGGTATTCCAACATTAATTCCAAATTATATTTCTCCTGAAATAGATGTTACATTACAATCTGAAAATGGTATCTTAGGTTTAGGTGCTTACCCTAAACGTGGTGAAGAAGATGCCGATTTAATTAATGCCGGTAAAGAAACTGTCACTCTTAAACCAGGATCTTCATTGTTTGGATCCGAAGAATCATTTGCTATGATTCGTGGAGGTAAAATTGATTTGACTATTTTAGGTGGTTTACAAGTTTCCAACAAAGGGGATCTTGCCAATTGGGGATTACCAGGTAGAGTCAAAGGAATGGGTGGAGCTATGGATCTTGTAAGCAATCCAAAATCTACCAGAGTTGTTGTCATTATGGAACACGTTGATAAAAAGGGTAGATCAAAAATTTTAGAAGAATGTAAGTTTCCTCTTACTGGTCAACGTTGTGTTTCAAGAATCATTACTGATTTAGCTGTGTTTGACATTGTCGATGAAAAACTTATTTTAATCGAATACGATGCTTCCACTACTTTAGAAGAAATTACTGAAAAGACTGAAGCAAAGTTTGAAGTTTCTCCTCAGTTGAAAGCCATCTCATTTGATTAGGTTATATCAGAATTTATTTAGTATTTAGTAATACACAAGTTATGAATTTAATTAATTTCAAGTAGTTTTTACAAAGAGTTTTTCAAATCTTTAAATGCAATTGATAGTAAATTTAATACAGAATATTTATATTACATATACAAATTTGTTCTAATTTTCGTTAACAAATAAACCGGCATAACCTTGACCTGTTGAAGTACACATTGAAATTACACCAAGTTCTTTGTTTTGAGCCTTTAACCCATTAATTAAAGTTGACACAACTCTACCACCAGTTGCACCTAATGGATGACCTAAAGCAATAGCTCCACCGAAAGGATTGACCTTACTATGGTCAAGTCCTAATTTCTCAATACAGTATAATGATTGAGATGCAAAAGCTTCATTCAATTCAAAAATATCAATATCTTTAATTGAAACATTCAATCTAGCTAACAATTGAGGAATAGCTTCAGATGGACCAATACCCATTAGAGCAGAAGGGACACCAGCGACTGAAGAACCTATAAATCTGGCAATTGGTTTAATACCAAATTTTTCAGCGTTGGATCTAGTAGTTAAGATGACGGCCGAAGCTCCATCGGAAATTTGAGAAGAATTACCTGCTGTAGTGGTACCATCTTCAGCAAATACTGGTTTCAAAGTACTTAATTTTTCATAGGTTGAACTAGCTCTAATACCATCATCTTTGTCAATTAATTTATACTGTATTGGTTCTTCGGCCTCGGATATTCTAGCATTTACTGGGATAATTTCTTTGGCAAAATGGCCTGATTCAGACGCCTTAGCAGCTTTTAAATGTGATTCAACCGCAAATTGATCTTGGTCTTGTCTTGAAATACCGTACTTAGTAGCAACATTCTCACTAGTTATACCCATTGGCATTAATACATTTTGAGCTTCATCATTTGCGGACGATTTAAAGGCATCATAAATTCTGGTAGGAATACCTCTGTGAGGAAAGTAATCATGAGTCATTGATTCCACACCGGCAGCTATCACGAATTGATTTTCTTCTGATCTTAATGAACCAGCTTGATAAGTTAAGGCTTGAGCGGATGAAGCACATTGTCTGTTCATAGTGTTCACAGTGGTCTTAATAGGAAAGCCAGCTTTTTTCACAGCTAATGCTGAAGCTTTTTGTCCACCTAAAGTTTGTAAAACAGTTCCGATCAACACATCATCAACCAAGTTTGGATCTATCTTGGACTTTTCCAAAGACCCTTTTAAAACTTCATAGAGTAATTCCTCTGGATAAAGCTTGGATAACCCACCTTTGATTGCTTTGGTAACCGGGGTTCTTAATGCGGATACGATAACTATATCAGATGCAGACTTTTTGAATAACATTTCGTTGGGTACACTTGATCAGCAAAATAACAAGAAAATTATGATTATCTGGTTTGCAACTTCTTTACTATATTTATGTCCCTAACAAAAATAAGCTATACGGAAAAGTAAAAGTCCGGTGTCAATTTACCTTTCATATCAGGACCGAGAAAAATATTTCGAGAACACCAGGTCAATCAGCCTGTCCTATAGAAGAACAGGATACTGTAATGCCTTGTTTATTTACGCGATATTTAATTATCACAATACCATTGTCATTTTGAGTTGGGCATGTTGTTTTCCGCTATTCTGCTGTTTAGTATGTAGAATCGATTGGTAAAATAATTCTAAGGAAAAGAATACGGAAAACATACAAGGGAGTTTAATTACAATCTATTATGATGTTCATCTGCTTTTGGTTTCGTTTGTATATGTAAGGAAATCCTGCTATAAAAAGGCTAAAACCTTTCACTATACTAGTAATCGTAGACACTTAGAACTCTGTTTGGCTGTGATTTGTTTTTCCGTCCTTTTAGAAGTGCGGATACTTAAACTGCTGCAAAAAAAAAAAGCAATGTAAGAAAAGATCTAATGCTAATTCTATTGTAAATCTAAACACTAAATAGCTCATGAGATCAAAATATTAATAGGCTTGCGGAGAGATTAATCGATTATTATGGAGTGCGTATAGTTCTTATTTTAACGTTATCTTAGACGCGGGTTGCGGGGTGAATGAAATTAACGTTAATTTGCTTCTATAAACAAGCATACTTCCGTATTTTTTCTTCTTCGTAAATTAGAGTTTAGTGACTTTGGACCTTAATTTGAAATCCGCTATTGCAAAATATCTCAATTGTAGCCGTCTGAAATTATTGTGCTCAATGTTTTCGAGATCATCGCTTATTTGAGTATAATATAAATATATTGAGAAATCTAATTTAATTATAATTACGATACAATTTCGATATCATGTGGATTTTTTAGGCCGGTACTTGAAAATCATGTCATATTCTATCTCATCTGAAACAGAATCGATTCAATCTTGTAAACCAGTTCGTTATGCTGGAGACTCTAGAGAATATGTTGTCATAGGAAATCATAAATATTTGCGAAATGAATTAATGGAAGCTTTTGGTGGTACATTAAATCCAGGGTTATCTCCACCACCAGTTCATAAATTTGGTAATGCATCAGCTTTAGGGTTAGGAGCTTTTTCGTTGACAGCTTTTACTCTTGGATTATACTCTCTTAATACCAGACATATTCAAATTCCTGATTTGATTTTGTCTTTACTTTTCATGTATGGTGGTACTTGTCTTTTTCTTGCTGGTGTATGGGAATTGGTTATTGGAAATACTTTTGCTGCAACAGCATTTGCTAGTTTGGGACCTTTCTTTATGGGTTATGGAGCAACATTAATTCCTTCTTTTGGTATTCTGGCTGCTTACGCAGATGAGCCAGAACAATTGGCTCAAGCTCTTGGGTTTTACTTTCTTGGTTGGGGAATATTTGTATTCATGCTATTGTTATGCACATTGAAATCTACTGTCATGTTCATTTTAACAATTCTCACCACAGACATTGCATTCTTTTTGTTAGCTATTGCTCAGATGACTGGTTCACCTACTGTTGGTAGAGCCGGTGGTATATTTGTTATAATAACTGCTCTCTGCGGTTGGTATAATATGTTTGAGGGTATGGCCAATTCGACCAACAGTTATATTGTTCCACCACCAATGCCATTACCTGTCTTTGGAAAACGTTAATTATTCAATTCTGACATTTACAAATATTAAGAATTTGAGGAACTTCTTTTTATTTGCATGATGTACAGTCATCGGTCATAGTTGATACTTTATGCTGAGTTGACAAATAACATGTATTTTATAAGTAAGTCATTTATGACTCTATTGTCAATATTCACTGATTAGGCTGTTATTTGCTAACTTTTCAGGTAATAGTATATAGGACCTTAGACATTGACGTCTTAATAATATTTATCTTTTTTTAACTTTTTTTAACTTTTTACATTTTTACTTTATATTTAACTTTTCAATTTCTGGGGGGATCATCACTATTGTTTTATTTAATTATCTTTTCTTTTATAAATGAATTTACCATTACTATTCAATCATGCTTGTTTTGTAGACTCTGTATTATATTAAGTCTTCTAAATATTGCTCTTAGATGTCATAAAAGTTTAAAATTACTAGGGTAACAGACTGCGTAAATAGATGCGAAACCTTCCATTCGATCTTGAAAGTAAATTAAGAATCATCGAAGTATAAACTAAAGCGTAAATAGGCACTATCGTCTAACAATAACATATTGCTGGCTTTATCCGTTTTTTGAATCTGTGCTATTTAGATTATTAATTCTTTTGGTCGCCGAGTTATCAGAAGCAATAACGGATATATGCGTGTTGCCCTTAGTGTTATGTCAAAAACAGCGGGGGTCCGGCTTTGCTCCAAGTTGTACCCCATAATTTTTAATTAGCTTTCATTATGTATTTAAAAATATCCACCTTTATGTTATTCAATTCAGACAAAGATATTACTGCGGACTTTACTGTGGACTTTCAAAATATCTTAATTATTTCGGAACCTTTTTTAACATTGGCAACGGAACGAGAAATCTAGTACAAATAAAATGCAACAATTTTAGTATAAACTTCAAAGAAACATTTATAATACTCATTTTATGACTAGATCAAAAGCTATTAAGCCTCACAACTTCAATTATGTATAAATTTAGATTAATTTCCTAGCTTATCTCTTTGACTGCAAGGAAACGAAGTCTTACAAAACCGTTTAGAAACTGCTATAACTTAAGTATGTTATCAACATTAAGGATCGAAAATTCACCAAACGCTGATTACATAAATAAATTGGATATAGAAAAACTCTCCAAAGAAGATGACACTCAGCTTGAACCAGTGATTACAGAGGTTTGTTCTCTCGACTCTGATTCTCCATCGCCAAGTAGCACCGAGATTTCATTATTTCGTGAAATACTCTTTGTTTCCCTTATGTGCATGTCACAATTGCTTACACAAGCTGGAACAGCTCAACCTATGATTACATCAAATGAAATATCCCAGACATTCAACGTGGAGGGAATTCCTGGGGAAATATCTTGGTTTTCTTCATTGTATTCACTTACAGTTGGAACATTTATATTAATCTCTGGTAGATTAGGGGATATGTACGGTTACAAAAAATTGTTCATTATAGGATATGTATGGTTTGGTATATTTTCTTTAATTACAGGTTTTACAGGATTTACTTCTTCAAGTATTTTCTTTGACACCATGAGAGCACTTCAAGGTATTGGGCCTGCTATTATGATGCCTAATACTCAAGCCCTCTTGGGTGCTTACTATCCTCCAAGTTTAAAAAAGGATATCTGTTTAAGTTTATTTGGGGCTGTTGCTCCTTCAGGTTCCGTAATTGGTGCTTTATTGAGTGGAATGTTTGCACAACTTGTATGGTGGCCATGGTCATTCTGGCTTTTCGGAATTGTTAGTATTGTTGTCGCATTACTGTCGTTCTTTATTATACCTACCAATATAGGGTGGAAATCGGGAGGTTCATTTGATTTTTATGGTGCTATATGTGGTGTTTCTGGTTTGGTCTTATTCAACTTCAGCTGGAATGAAGGTCCTGTAGTGGGTTGGGATAAGACTTATGTTTATGTGTTATTGATTTGTGGAGTACTATGTATGGTAGCATTTTACCTTGTTGAGAAAAGGGTAAAAGATCCTTTGGTCTCTCCAGAAGTCTTAAAGGGAGATACTGGAAGTGTGCTAGGATGTATTGCTGCTGGATGGTCATGTTTCGGGATCTGGTTATTTTATACTTTCAGATGGGCACTTATAGTGGATGGGGACACGCCCGTTGTAGCCGCTGTTCAGAATGTTCCCAGTATCTTTGTGGGCTTTATAGCTGCTATATCCACAGCATATATGTTGCAAAGGATACCTTCTTCAATAATTTTACTTATATCAATGTTTTTCTTTCTAACTGGAATCATACTTATGGGTACAAGACCAGTCGGGCAAACTTATTGGTCACAAAAGTTCTTAAGTAATATGATTCAATCTATTGGAATGGATATGTCCTTCCCGGCGGGTTGTATCATTTTGAGTTCAGCCCTTCCAGAATCTCAACAGGGAATTGCAGGTTCGTTGGTGTCAACAGTTGTTAACTATTCTATATCAATTGGACTTGGGCTAGCGGGAACTGTTGAATATTACGTAACCAAGAATATGGAGCCAAGTTTGGAAACCACCATTCGTGGTATGAGGGTAGCTTTCTACATGGGTATGGGATTAGCCGGATTGGGAGTGGTTGTCGCTACGGCTTTCGTTTTATCGCAACTCATAAGTCAAAGGAAGAATAGAATGATATCCGAAGTACGTAAAGGTAGCTAAGAATTTCTCCTCTACTTGATCTGATTTTAATTCAAAAATTCGTACTTTTTTTTGTTATCTATTTATGTATATATATATATATATATTTAATACATAACTAAACAGGATCATTACTTATCTCCATCCTCCAAACTGTTGTTGATTAGCAGATGGTGGAGCTTGAGGTTGCCCGTATCCATTGAATTGACCAACTGGTGCCTGTTGACCTGGTACTTGACCTCCAAACCCTGTAAATTGAGTACTGACTCCAAATTGTTGAGGTTGGCCATATTGAGGTTGGCCTTGTGTTGGTTGACCATATTGATAAAATGCTTGATTTGGAGCCTGTCCGTAGCCCACTGCGGGTTGTTGGAGTTGTTGTTGTTGTTGGGCTTGTTGTTGAGTTTGCTGCTGTTGGATACCACCAGGCTGGACCGGTTCAGCTACATTAGTAGTGAATTGGTTCGGTTGACTATACAAGGATAAAATTTGATTTTTACTTGTTTGTTGAGCCATCAATTGTGGATTCAGTTGTAATAAAATTTGTTGTTGATGTTGAGGATTTGTTGGATCAAGATATTGTTGACCATTTGCATCGATATAACTAACTTGACCTGTAACTGGATCAGTATATTGATATATTTGTGGTGCTCCACCAGCAGAAGCAGATGGTTGAATGGAACCACTAGCCCCAGCTGCAGTATTCCACCAATCATTGGCTGGTGTGGTAGAGTTGGCAGAACTTGGAACTGCTGAACCATTGGTACTATTACCACCAGTTCCTGGTCTTCTTGGTAATTGAGGTGGGTTACTATCATCCGTATCTGGGATACCATTTGGATGTAGTTTACCATCTTGATCTAAGATATCTAAAGCAACATCAATACTTCCATTACTTAATAATAAGCTTTCCACAATAGTTTCACGATTTTCATAACCAAAACTCATAATTTTTGAAGCTTGATTATTATATTGATTTGATTCAAGATTGGTTAATTTTCTATGACTTAAACGAGGAATAGCATTTGAATTTGATCTTGATCTATTGCTTGCACTACTTCTTCTTCTACTACCACTATTACTACCAACTTCATTTAAATTGTCATCACTATATCTACTAGATCTATCATCATAATCATTATTTTCAATATTATCATCTCTAAATTTACCTAAAATATATTTTTCTCGAATATATTGTTCAGCTGATGAAACATCATTATCAGCATCATAAGGAAATGGAATCCTTTTTGAATTCCATTTACGTTTTGATTTCTTATTACCAATTCTTTTTAAATTATCAATTTGTTCTTGTGACCAAGTATCTAAGGTTAGTGATTTAACATTACTTAATTGTTTAGGAGCTAAAATCCTCTTATGTATCGAACTACACCTTCCACAAAGTAGTATACCAAGATTGACACTGGCCCAAGTAGGATATAATGTTCCACATTCTCCACATTTATTATCATTACCTCGAGCATTAATAATATCAATCAATTGCTTTTCAATATCCTTTTGCTTTTTCCTTAATGACGACATAGTTTCTTATTTTGTGCCTTTCCTTATTCTTCTGTATTGATATGTATGATACTTTGCAACTATCACTACCAAGAATTATGTAAACTTTTTCAAATGAATGCAATTGGTTTCGGATAGTTTGGCATATTCTTCGGTCGTTAAGCATACATTTTTTCTGGTTAAAATTTAGACTTTTTTTGGCAGGTGGGCGTAAAGGGGGAATGTGTATATAGCGCGTGTGGGAACGACCTATATTAATAATTTATTATCTATACAGTGATTGTATCTATTTAGTTAAAGCTATATGTTAAATTTGAAAGGTGTAACTTCCTTGGTTGATGATATTTGCATGAGTAAGACTTCATTGACATTGACTTCGATATCTTCAATATCAATCGTGATTTCACTCAATTGTAGATTTAATTGTTTTATTATTTCATCATTGATTACAACATTTGAATTGGTTGGTTCTCCGATTTGGAAACTGATATGAGGGATAGAATCATCTAATCCATTGTCTAGAGTTTTGATTTTCGAAATGTTTTCATTATATTGACCTTTGATCAATTCTTCAACCTTTGAATTTAATGAATGTAAGAATTGTTTACTATTGAAATGATCTACATTTATAGGAGATCCAATGAATAGTTTATTCGATGTATGACTTAAGAATATGGTTAGTTTGGGCTGGAATCGTAAATTTATATAATGATTATGCTGTGTGGATGGTGTTTTCTTTGCAAGTAATGTACTTAAAGTATTCTGATTTGATTGTTCTTGTTCATTAATTCCAATCAATCGAGAATCAATCTCCACTCTATTAATGACATTTTTTAAATCTTGTTTGAATTGTTCAATTCGATATGGATCCAAATTAAAGTTACTTAAAACACTGATATGATATTTCATGAATTGTGGATAAATGTTTGTACTTTGAAATTTGAAATTATCCTTTAATAAAGGCATTTGTTTAATCAATTTTAGACTTTCTTTATTCAAGCGAGTTATACTACTTAAATGTGGCCTCCATGGCACATATATGAAACACCCTGTTTTATTCATTTGATGACTTGAAAAACTTTGCAGATATGGGATGAATGTAGAGATCAAATTATTATGATCTTCGATTTCAACTTCTTCTTCTTCTTCTTCTTCTTCTTCTTCTTCTTCCTCTAGTTCTTCAGAAACCTTTAAATGGTGTTGGGTTTGATCTGGTGATTCTTCTTCGTCGTCGTCAGATGTATCACTAGAATACTGCTTTATGAATTCCATATAGATGGTCAAGTAAAATATTGACTAACTCTTACTTCAAAGCTCTTTTTAGTTCATTAAAAAAATATTGATATTAAAAATGCAAAAAAAATGATGCCTTCAGCCAGATTCGAACTGACGATCTCCTCATTACTAGTGAGGTGCCTTACCAACTTGGCCATAAAGGCGAATTTTTTTCAGAAAAATTTTTCCGGTTTAAGATAAACAGTTCTTGGCACATGTTAAAAAATCACGTGAAATTGATTTTTGTTAGTAAAATTTTAAAGCCCACTTTTTGTATATTTTGCGCTTTTTCTATAAAAATATAATCATATGAAGAATCAAAAGATAGTTTTCAAAGTCATCGTAGCAGTAATACTAAGAACTACTATCATTTAAGAAAGAGAGTAGTAAGGCTCAAAAAACAGTAGAGTGGCTGAGAAAGATATTTGAATGATGTTGCAGTAGTTGATTATGATTCCGTTATCATCGGCTCGTAGATAACATTCTCCATCGGCTCGAGATCAATGTAAGTCATAAACACCTAGCTAGTGTGATAGTTTGTCATGACTGATAATGGCTTAATATCACAGGTTAATCATTAACACCTTTAATCACTCCTCCCTACGCCCACATGTAATTACACTCAATCACATTGATTCAATTTCAGTCATTTGTTTTTTACGAACTTTAAGCCGCAGCAAAAATGACTTTTCTTTTTTTGATGATTTATCAACCACAAAACTTTAACTTTCGCAGTTTACTACGTTGACGGTTTATAGTTCAAAAGTTTATTCGTATTTGAAGTGTACCTCAAATAATGATATAAATATCATAATTAATTATGGAATTATTTTCTTGTCAATTATAAGAAAAAGTATTCAATTCAAGCTTTGACACATCCTGCTTTAATTACTTTTTAATTGTCAAGGAATGAAATATTTCTCATCCTTTGTTTTATTATCGTGTATTTTTTACATTAATTTTTCATCATCACTTGTTGTTTCTACTGAATTAGATAAATTTTCCAAAGAGATTTCCACAAATGATCACCATACCGAGAAATTAAGTATCTTTGAATTTAATACTGGTATTATTGATGTTGTTGAAAGAAAAGTCGATGAAGTGTATGCCGAATTAGTTCGTAGAAGAGGAAGTTCAGGAGGTTCTCATGGAAGTTCAGGTAGTTCTAGTTCTCATGGAAGTTCAGGTGGATCAAGTATTGGATCAAGTTCAGGTTCAAGTTCAGGAACGAAAGGTGGCTCTAGTTCTGGTGGTTCTACTTCAGGTTCTACTTCAGGAACCAAAGGAGGGTCTGGTTCAAGCTCAGGATCAAACTCGGGTCAAGCTCCTCCAGCATACTCTCCAAATGACCCTAACCCTCCACCAGCCTATTCTCCATCTTCAGGATCTGGATCTACTTCTGGTTCGAGTGGTTCAAGCGGGTCAAGTGGTTCAAATTCTGGTTCTAACTCTGGTTCCAATTCAGGTTCTGGAACAACAAATTCAGGATCAGGTGTTGGTAGTATTATAGGTGGTGCTGCTGTTGGTGCTGCCATTGGTGCTGGAGCAGCATCAGGAAGTAGCGGTCTGCATTCAGGAAGTACTAGTCTGAATAGTACAACTTCGAATAGTACAACCTCTAAAGTTGGTGCAGCAGCTAATCTTCAACTCAATCATGGTGTTGCCTTGGTTTCTGCTATTGCCATTTATATGGCTGTTTTTTAAAATGTTTACGAATTGTATATTTAGTTAGTTTAATATATTCATAAAAATCTAGAGTTTTTTAAACATTTCTCAACTAATGATTGTGGTTGACTAACTAAAAATTTGATCTATTTTTTTAAGCCTTGTCCGCAAGTGAAGAATTTTGCGCTTACACAATCTTCAGCTTAAAGAAAGATGAAGTACTTTTACTAATGAATCTCTATATTCAAGACTTAAGAAGTCAAGTATAATGGGGAAACTAAAAAAAATTCCGCTTGAATTTGGTCCAATGATTGATTAGTGGTATTGGAATTATACTTTCCCCAATTGAACATTTAACTAATTATATTAGTTAACCTGACAATTTGAAATACCCGCCAATTACCTTCACGCCGCACGTAAGTACTTACTTACACCTTAAAACTTTTCAGTCAAGTAAACTTTGGTCTGCTTTAAAATTAAAATTTCTCAACATAAATTTTGCAATTGCAGTTATTTTATCAGTGTACCCTTAGATAATTATATAAATACCATCTTAATTATTATCTTCATTTATACATTTTTTTCATTCAATCAAGACACAAATTACTGAAAGTCCTGTTAGTTTATTCAATGAAATATTTGTCAGCCTTTACTTTATTGTGCTGTATTTTTTACATCAATTTTTCTTCATCACTTGTTGTTTCCACCGAATTACAAAGAATCCCAACTGATTTTAACAATGAATATTATATCCAAGCTATAAAGTTAGCTAAAGATAATAATAATTCTGTTCAAGTTAAAAAGAGAAATGATGAAGTGAAGATTTCTAATTTAGCCGCCAGAGGCTGGTTTAGTAGTGGTGGTAGTTCTAGTGGAGGTTCATCAAGTGGTTCCAGTAGCAGTGGATCAAGTGGTTCCAGTAGCTACGGATCTAGTTCAGGTTCAAGTTCAAGTTCGGGAGGTAGTTCTGGCTCTGGCTGGGGGTCAAGTGGTTCAAGTGGCTCCAGTAATTCCGGCTCAAGTTCAAAAGGTAGTTCAGGTTCTGGTTGGGGGTCAAGTGGGTCAAGTGGTTCAAGTGGCTCAAGTGGTTCAAGTGGGTCAAGTTCAAAAGGTAGTTCTGGTTCTGGTTGGGGATCAAGTGGATCAAGTGGATCAAGTGGATCTTCTAGCTCAAAGGGTGGCTCAAGTTCAAGTTCTGGAGGATCTAGTTCTAAGGGAGGCCTGAGCTCAAGTTCTAGAGGATCTAGTTCAAAAGGTGGATCAAGTGGATTAAGCTCAGGCTCAAGTTCAAGTTCAAAGGGTGGTAGTGATTTACCTCCAGCATATTCTCCAAAAGATCCTAGTCCACCACCAGCATATTCTCCATCTTCTGGATCAGGTTCAAGTGGATCAAGCTCTGGTTCTAGTCCAAATTCCAAACCAAAAGGTTCAAGTGGATCAAGCTCTGGTTCTAGTTCAAATTCCAAACCAAAAGGTCCAAATGGTTCCAGTTCAAGACCAAAAGGTTCAAACGGATCAAACTCTGGATCAAATTATAGATCAAATTCTGGAAATTCTGGGTCAAATTCTGGCTGGGGTGGATATGATTCGGATGATGATTATCGCTACCATAGCAGTCCAAGAAATAGACATGGTGGAACTGGAGGAGCACTTGCTGGTGGAGTTATTGGGGGAGCTATAGGATCAGGATTAGGATCAGGAGGTAATACCCATCATACAGGTAATAACCTTCATGCAGGTAATACCAACTACACGATGCTGAATTCAACTTCTACCAGTGACGCTACAAGTTTATTAAAGTTCAACTCAGGAGTTGCAATAATTTCTGCCATTTCCCTCTGCATAGCTATTTTTTAAAAAAAGTTTATGACAGTTTTCTAAACGGTTTTGAAAACTACATTTTTTAGTTTAATATATATTCTTACTAGTTACGTCAGCGTTTTGTAAAACCTTCCTTAAAAACGAAAAACACTTCATTTTGGAAATATTAGATATTCTACTCTTTGATAACTTAATTAAGATAGCCAAGACACTTCTTAATATTTGAGCCATGTGGGATAACTTGAGTAATACTTGCCCAAATAATCTGGCGAGTAGTTCGGACATTTCTCCTGTTTTGATATATATTCTCCAAGTGTACAATCCTAACATTGATACATGATAAGGAGTTTAGATAATCAATGATTAATTTGATAAAGTCTTGAGATGAATTATAGTCATAATAGAAGTCGGTCCGAACACCAATAAGTAATGAAAGGTATCGCTACTACGCTTTCCTCAATCAAGTAATCGGATATACATCCAATTTAATTAAATTATCATATTACTTTTGAGTTACCTTCGATTACCGTTACGCCGCACATTAACTCACGTATTAGATAGTCATTCAATTGGTTTACCGAACTCAGTCATATATTTTTGCAACTGCACTTTTATAACTTCTGTTGACCTTAAGTTATATATATAGGGTATGATCTTCTTGTGTCTTAACTCATTTGTTGGAATTTTAATTCAAGATAAATACAGACAACTTCAAGTTCCATTAGCTTATTCAATGAAATATTACTCAGTCTTTACTTTATTGTGCTACTTTTTATACATCAATTTTACATCATCACTTGTTATTTCAACTGAATTAGAAGGTCACCCAAACGATTTTGTTCAAGGTTATAACATCGAGAATTTAACTCTTATGGAAGAAAAAGGTATTGTTCAAACCAAAAAGAGAGAAGATGAAGAACGAGTCTCAGAATTAGCCCCCCGACGATTTGGTTTCCGTGGATTTCGCTCTGGTGGTTCAAGTTGGAGATCAAGCGGTTCAGGATTAGGTTCAAGTTGGAGAACAAGCGGCTCAGGCTTAGGTTCAAGTGGATTTAGTACCAAAGGTAGTTCAAGCGGATTAAAATCTGGTTCAACATCAGGTACTAAGACTGGTAGTTCACCACCAGCATATTCTCCAAAAGATCCTCACCCAGCACCAGCCTATTCTCCATCCTCAGGTGCAAATTCTGGCACAAGAGGTTCAACCTCTGGTTCAAGTTCAGGCTTAGGTTCTGGTACTAGAGGGTCTAGTTCTGGTTCTGCTGGATCAGCAATAGGTGGAGCAGTTGTAGGTGGAGTGGTAGGTGGAGCTATTGGATCTGGGTTAGCATACGGAGGCAATACCCATCATGCAGACAATACCCGCCACACAGGTAATACCAACCACACAATGCTGAATTCAACTTCAAAAAATGGTGCTACAGGCTTAACAGAGGTTGACCCTGCTGTTGCTATTGTTTCTGCTATCCTTTTTATGACCCTTTTTTAAAAAGCTGATGTTTGTTATTTTTTTATGTAATTTTTTTCTATGTTTAGTTAACTTCTACTGTGTTTTTGTAATATAAGATAATTTTTTAAAGAGCATGTAATTAACTATTTGTAGAGTTTAAACTACAAATCTATTCTAATATCTATCTGTATAAAATTTCTAAATCAACTCTTGCTGGTCTTTTTCGGGTTTACTTCTTTGTTCTGATTTGCTTGCTTCTGGAGGTACAATATCTGTATCAACAGAGGAATTGTAAACTATAATTCCGTTATTTTTGGCATTTCTTTTTTCATCTCGCTTATAGAAGTACAAGATTATGAAAGTCCAGACAATAACTCCTCCAGAACAAGCTGCTGTAAATGCATAACCTATTGGATACCTCGGTGCTTGTGTTGTTTTCCAAACCAATAATGGAACCCAAGCAGTTGATTTATGTGCAATAAGATTCATAAGTACTAAAGAAAATTCTCTTGATCTAATATCATTTCGACAAATATCACCTTGCCAGGCATATAAAATAGGACTCATCGACCAACCCCAATACTGTAGACAGTACGCGAACCATTTAAGTCTTAGTGGAACATACCATACTGCTAAAATTGAATTACCTAAAATGTTGAATATTTGAGAAAATATAATAGCAAACCATCTACTTTTAAAATAATCACCGAGGAAGCATGTTATAGTTAACCATATTAATCCTAAGCCAGGCGTCAAGGCAGTCAAGTCTTGTAATTTTCCTTGCATATATTTCTGCTTACCATTTTCATCTTTCAATGACTTTAACCATAATGAATAAGCTCCAGAAGTACCATTATTATTATTCCAACAAAACATATTCCAGATGATTAAGTTATAGATTTTCCAACTAGTTAAAATTGATTTCCAAGTTTCCCAGTCAAAGAATTCTTTAAAGATATCATGTCTTGATCTATGGTGTTTTTGGTCTTTTAACATTCTTTTTCTTGCTAATCTGATTTCATCATCAGTTAAAAATAAACTATAACAATCAGTTGGTGTTCCAGGTAATACAAAAAAGCCCATTAAACCTACAACTAAAGAAATAATACCATCAATAACGAATATCCATTGCCAAGCCTGTAATCCTCTATAACCAGGCATTGTTCTCTCAATAGCTCCTGATATTAATCCTGATGACATACTACCAAGAAATTGACCCAAGTAGAAACACGAAGCTCTACGAATTGCTTCATTGTTTGAGGATTTGTACCAAGAAGCAAATAAACTATGATATGAAATATATGTTCCAGCTTCGAAACTTCCAACGAAGAATCTCATTATTTTAAATTGTTCAAAATTTGTTACTTTATAAGTTAATAAAGTGAATATCGACCAGCAAATATCCATAGAAGGTAATATATAATTTAAAGGTAAACCATAAAGAACGTAGATAAATGGTAATTGGAACACAGCATTTCCAATTGAAAAATAAGTTTGTGCCAAAACCAAATTATCACCTGTCATTCCAATTCCTTCTTTCAATCCTCCAACATAAGCACTGTTAATGTTTGCTTGATCAAGATATTTAACCCAATAAACTGCAACAGAATAAAAAGTTAATAAGAGATCTAATTTCACTATAAGCCTTTTCTCTTCAGGGGTATCTTCATCGTTGAAGTATTTAAACCATTTAATTTTCTTTTTCTCATCTTTAGTTATTCTATATTCATATTCATCAAAGAACTTCCACCATTTTCTATCTTTTTCATCACGGTATTCATATTTTATTTTTTGAATTGAGTCTGAATCAGAATAAGATTCTACATCAGTTTCTGTATGTTCATCATAATCTTTCTTTTTATTTTTTTCAATTAATTTAGAAATAGCTGGTAAAGATGTTGCTAAGGTATCCTTTTCATAAATAAAATTACCATTCTCATCTTCATCAACTATTCTTCTCTTGGGTATTATACCCCATTTCATTCTAGAAAATATTGTGCTAAGAGAAGGCATCTTATCTGATTGTAATTGTTTATCTGAATGACCTTAAAAGAAAAGTAATGAAATCAATAATATTAAGATTATTTTCTCTTAGAGATTTCTTTCAGGTATTTATAGGTTTTAAACCATTAAGCCCCTTAGTAAAAACTAGCAAATCAGAGTAAAAAGCCAACAACGGGATTTCTTTTCTTTAAGAACCTGAACTGATTGATTTAATCAGATAAATCTCATCTGATAAAAATTTTCCCAGTTTCAATTCATTTCAAAGCCTTCAACTCAACATAATTAGAAAATGCAAAACAATACTGTAGTTGGTAACTGCAAGTCAAAAATTATCTTTGTGATAGTTTTTGATGGTAGCGCACAGACAAATTTTAGTGTTCGGGACGAGAATTGCGGGTATTTTCGGTTTTTTGTATGGTAATGGCGTACCCGAAAAATATTATAAGTGGCTTTAGCTCCAGAATTCATTACGTAAATAAAAGTAAAAACCTTTCAAATTGAAACTTCGACGTATCAGAAGCCAAAAGTTGCTATTTTGATCTTATTTGATTAATCTGATTTGATGGATCAGATAAAATATTTGCCCCACCCGGAGAACTTTGGAGTTGTTACAGCTACCTTGAGCCATTTTTCTCATTGGCTTGTGAGAACAAGGTTATATTTCTTAAACCAAGGTTACAATTTCCAGATCAGAAATATGGGTCCTGAAATGAGAAGGGATGAGTGACTTACAAAATTACATTTGTCGAGTTTCTTAAAATAAATCTAAATTTTGTATGCTTCTCCCAGAAGGACTACTTGATAAGTGATTCATTCCAAGCTTACTTTTGACCAATATTTTTTTACCTTGGGATATAAGTGATCAAGATTCATTCAATGCTTGAGTTACATGACAAGCTATGATATCGGATCTAACGACATCAACTTTAAAGTGACTTCTAATTGATCTTAAAACCGAACACACCTGAGCTTTTAATGACCTAAGGTTAGCAACTATGAATCACGTTCATTTTCAAGTACTAGATTACGAATAACGAATCACTAACTTTACACTATGGCATTTTCTTGTTTCTGAGTATCTGATAACATAATATCTTAAACCCAGATATTCGAAAGGGTTGCAAAGGGTTATAACCGGTGCGGCTTACAAATATTCTTGATTTCTCAGCGCCGAAAACCAAAATTTCATTTTTTTCTTCTGGACGGGTGTTGCCTGATTGGGAAACGAAGCTTGACAAATCCTATTTTATTGCAAAATAAGACTAAAGGAAGATACTCAAGAAAGCAATATATAAAGAGGTTATAATATTTCCAATTAACCAACTTTCCAAATCTTTTTAATTATCATTAATACCCATTATTAATACACACATATATATATATTCACTCCAATCAAATTTAAATTTCATTAACTTCTCAAATGTCTTCTCAAACTGTTTTCATTTCCGGTGCCACTGGTTATATTGCTCAACATATCATTGTTCAATTATTGAGTAGTGGTTATAACGTTATTGGTCAAGTAAGACTGAGTGCTAAAGGTGATACCTTATCCAAAGATTTCAATAATAAGAATTTCTCTTATGAAATTGTTAAGGTTTTAGAAGAAGAAGGTGCTTTCGATGAAGTGTTAGCTAAACATCCTGAAGTCTCTATTTTCCTTCATACTGCTTCTCCAGTTTCATTTCATGTTGAAGATAATGAAAGAGATATGTTAATTCCAGCTGTTAATGGTACTAAGAATGTTCTTGCTTCTATTAAAAGAGTTGCTCCTCAAATGAAGAGGGTTGTTGTTACTAGTTCTGTTGTTGCCGCTTCTACTTTTGCTGAATTAGAAGATCCTACTTATGTTGGAGGTGAAAATACTTGGTTACCAATCACTTATGAAGAAGCCAAAACTTCAGATTCTCAAATTGCTTATGCAGTTTCTAAGAAATATGCCGAATTAGCTGCATGGGATTTCGTAAAGCAAGAACAACCAAACTTTGAATTATCTACAGTTTTACCAGGTTACGTGTTTGGTCCTCAAGCTTTTGAATCAGGTGTTGCAAATTTGAATCTTACTGCTGCTTACCTTGCTAGTGCTTTACAATTAAAGAAAGACGACAAAATTCCAGCTGCTGGTGGTTTAAGTGTTGATGTACGTGATATCGCCTTAGCCCATATTCTTGCATTCGAAAACAAAGAAGCGGCAGGTAAGAGATTAGTAGGTTACGGAAATAGATTCAATTTCCAACAAGTTGTTGATATTATCAGAAGAAATTTCAAAGATTTAGTTAATACATTACCTGTGGCTGAATTTGCTCCTGATTTCTTTGATAGCTATGTTCCATATGGTGATGTTGAATCTAGAAAGGCTTTAGGTATTGATTATATTAAATTTGAAAAGACTGTCGTCGACCAAATTGCTCAAATCTTAGATTATCAAAACAAAGCTTAGATTCCATTTCCAATATTTATTTATATTCTAGTTTGCATTTAGTTTTATAGTTTTTATAGCATTTACAATTTTACTTAATATACTCAGATAATTGTATTTAAAAACATCATTAGTTGCAGTAACCTTAATAGAACAGACAAATAAGAAAATTTTGAAAGTCGCAGGGGTGCACAAAATGTAACGGAGTACCAAATCACTACTTAATTACCGATTCAATATAGAAACTTTACATTAATTCACCATAAGCTGTGTGACATATTCGGGCCTAGCAACAAGCTGGAGATTGATATTTACAGTGTCCATGCTTAATAATGATTTCTCCAAAATAGATTAAAGTAAAGGTATCCTCATTATAACACATACAGGGTAATAATGAATCCCTTCCATGTGATTGTGACACGCGGGAATAATTGATCCTTTAAAGGCGTTAATTATAAATAAATGACTGGTGACAATCCATTTGTTTATAGATAATATTTCAAATCTATAGCTTAAACAGGTAAATTCAAATTGAAGTGTGCAACCTCTGCGGCTTACAAATTTAGTCCTGATTTATCATCATCGCCACAGAAATGTTGAACCGCACTTGCCTAATTTGGAAACAAAGTCAGTAGAACCGGAAAACATATTGCGAAAGCTATTTGCAAGCACATTCAAAGATATAGGTTTGGAAATGATATAAAAGGAGACTCAATTCGTTTTACAATTTCAGTTCTTTTTCTTGTTACATCATCAATTAATACAATTAATAACCATTAATACAGATATTAATTATATTTCAAGATATATAGACAAGTCAAATCAATTTTCAAATCAAAAAATATTCAATCCCCAATGTCTTCTCAAACTGTTTTCATTACTGGTGCTACCGGTTATATTGCTCAACATATCATTATTCAGTTATTGAATAAAGGATATCATGTCATTGGTCAAGTCAGACTGAGTTCTAAAGGTGATGCTTTAGCTAAAGATGTTAACAACAAGAACTTCTCTTACGAAGTTGTTGAAGTATTTGAAAAGGAAGGTTCATTCGATGCTGTGTTAGCTAAACATCCTGAAGTCTCTATTTTCCTTCATACTGCTTCTCCTGCTACTTTCTCCGTTGAAGATAATGAAAGAGATATTTTAATTCCAGCTGTTGATGGTACTAAGAATGTTCTTAAATCAATTAAGAAAGTCGCACCACAAATCAAGAGAGTGGTTGTTACCAGTTCTATTGTTGCTGCTGCTACTTTTGCTGAATTAGAAGATCCTACTTATGTTGGTGGAGAAGATAGTTGGTTATCTACTACTTATGAAGAAGCCAAGACTGCTGATTCCGCTGTTGCATATACTGTTTCTAAGAAATATGCCGAATTAGCTGCCTGGGATTTCGTCAAGCAAGAGACTCCAAAGTTCAAGTTGACCACTGTCTTACCTGGTTATGTTTTCGGTCCTCAAGCTTTTGAATCTGGTCTCAAGAATTTGAATCTTACTGCTGCTTTTGTTGCCAATGCTTTACAATTAAAGAGAGAAGATACTATTCCTGCAGTGATTAGTTTAAGTGCTGATGTTCGTGATATTGCTAAGGCTCATATTCTTGCTTTCGAGAAAGAAGATGCTGTCGATAAGAGAATTGCTGTCTATTCTACTAGATTCCAATACTCTGAATTTGTTGATATCATTAGAAGAAACTTCAAGGAATATGATGCTAAGTTACCAGTCACTGAAACTTTACCAGCTGATCACTTTGATAACTTTGTTAAGTTCGATGATTCTAAATCCAGAAAGATTTTAGATTTTGAATATATCAAGCTTGAAAAGACCATTGTTGACCTTATTGCTCAAGTTTTAGCTTACCAAAACAAAGCTTAATTTTCTGTTTCTTAGATTCTTTTTATATACTATTAATATTATCTTTTTTTTCTTTACATACAATTTTATGTC
Source organism: Scheffersomyces coipomensis (assembly GCF_036884675.1). NCBI lineage: Eukaryota > Fungi > Ascomycota > Pichiomycetes > Serinales > Debaryomycetaceae > Scheffersomyces > Scheffersomyces coipomensis. The sequence continues at coordinate 1,845,813 of NW_027042895.1, read as the reverse complement.
TAATATAATATACTAAATGTTTTTTTAATTAAATTTAATCTAGTAGATTTAACTTATTACTTTCAAAATATGAAGTTGAATAAGTAACAAATATCAAAGTTTATACGGAACACATATTTCCCAAAAAAATAATTAACAGCAAATCTTTTTAGACGAAGGCTATGTAATAACTACGATGAAAATAAATCCTATGTTCTCCACATATTTCGTATTTATCAAAAACGGGTTTACTTAATTAGAGCCTTTTGTGGAAAAAAAAAGAAATTCTGATTACAGACAATGAAAATGGTGACAATCCAATATCTGTGCGGCTTACAAATTAAAACTGATTTCTCAGCGGAGGCATCATGTAATTTCGAACCGCACTTTCCTAATTAGGATTCAAGGCATGAACGAGAGCCGACTAATAAAGATTGAATGTATATGACATTAAAACTATATAAGGAAGGTAAATTGGCTATATCCTGAAACTAGACAGATTATAAACTTTAGAGTTCAATAAGCTATTCAATTGGTTCTATTAAGTTCACTTACAAATCTTTAAATCAATCACATCATAAAATTTTAAATCATAATTATACTCAAATGTCAGGTCAATCAGTTTTCGTATCCGGTGCCACAGGTTTTATCGCTGGTCAAATCATTGTTCATTTATTGAATGGTGGTTATAAAGTTGTTGGTCAAGTTAGACTGGCCGCTAAAGGTGAAGTTTTATCAAAGGAAATCAATAGTAAGGATTTCACTTATGAAGTTGTTGAAGTGTTAGAAAAGGAAGGTGCCTTTGATCAAGCTTTAATTAATCATCCTGAAGTTACTATATTCCTTCATACTGCTTCTCCTGTTTCTTTTGCTCAAGATGAACATGAAAAGAATACTTTAATCCCAGCTATTAATGGTACTAAGAATGTTCTTCAATCTATTAAGAATGTTGCTCCTCAAATTAAAAAGGTTGTTATCACCAGTTCAGTTGTTGCTGCTGCATCTTTTGCTCAATTAGCTGATCCAAATTATGTTGGTGGTGAAGATAGCTGGCTGCCAATTACTTATGAACAAGCAAAAAGTAGTGATGCTCCTACTGCTTATGCTGGTTCAAAGAAATTTGCTGAACAAGCAGCTTGGGATTTTATTAAGCAAGAAAATCCAAGTTTTACGTTAACTACTGTATTACCAAGTTATGTATTTGGACCACAAGCTTTTGAATCTGGTGTCAAGGATTTAAATCATTCTGCGGAATTTCTTGTTGGTGCTTTAAAATTAACTAAAGATTCTAAAGTCCCTACCGCTGAAAGTATTTGTGTTGATGTTCGTGATGTTGCTAAAGCCCATATTATTGCTATTGAAAATGAGGACGCTGTTGGTAAGAGAATTGTTATTTCTAATAACAGATTCGCTTATACCAATTTCATTGATATTATCAGAAGAAACTTTAAGGAATATTCTGATAAACTACCAGAAGTTTCCTTACCAAGTGATTATTTTGCTCATTATAATAGATTTCAGGATACTGAATCTAGAAAGATCTTAGGATTTGAATACATTGACCTTGAAAAGTCTGTTGTTGATCATATTGCTCAAGTTTTGGCTTATAAAAATTAGTTGTATTTGTTAGAGTACTTATATAGATATTATGTAGGAAACTTTAATTTTGCATTATAATTCTGTTTTATATTCCAATTTACATTCTGTAAGATCTAATTACATTCCATTGGCATTTGCTATCATTTTTTTGCAATCTAACTATGATTACATAATCCGTTAGTCATCAGTTAAAAGGTGACAATTTTTTTCAGTTCTAGAAAGTTCGAGATACTTCTGGTTTATGTGCAGTCACTAACAAATTGATAAATGATCTGTCTGCTTCGATATCACCATGTTCTATAAATATGATGATACATAACATTCAACTTTATCATTCCTTTTTGATGTTGTTTTCTCTTTCGTTTCTTATTTAATTTCAGTTAATAACTATATAAATTATCATAAGTTACAATGGACGAAACACAATTCACTGATAACGCATTAAAGATTATTAATAATGCTTCACAATTAGCAAAGGAAAATTCCAATGCTCAAATTGTACCATTACATTTCCTTGCTGCCATGATACCTACTGATGATGAAGCTAATTCAACCTCATATTTAAGAACTTTGATTCAAAAGGGTAGATTTGAATGGCCAGCATTTGAAAGAACTGTTAATAAACATTTAGTAAGATTACCATCTCAAACTCCTGCTCCAGATGATTTAAGAATGAGTTATGCTGCTGGTCAAGTTATACAAAATGCAATCAAGATCAAAGGTCAACAAAAGGATAGTTATATAGCTCAAGATCATATATTATTGGCCTTGTTGGATGATCAATCAATTAAAGATATTTTAAAAGAAGCCAGTGTTAAAGTTGAAACTTTAAAAGCTCAAGCTATTGAATTAAGAGGTAGTCAAAGAATCGACTCTAGACAAGCTGATTCCTCTTCCAATTATGAATTCTTAAATAAATATTGTGAAGATTTAACTGAAAAGGCTAGAGAAGGTAAAATTGATCCTGTCATTGGTAGAGAAGAAGAAATTAGAAGAGTTATAAGAGTATTAGCCAGAAGAACCAAATCAAATTCAGTTTTAATTGGTGATGCTGGTGTGGGTAAGACTTCTATTGTAGAAGGTGTAGCCCAAAGAATCATTGATGGTGATGTTCCAAACGTTTTAGCTAATTCAAGATTATTTGCCTTAGATTTAGGTGCATTGACTGCAGGTGCTAAATATAAAGGTGAATTTGAAGAAAGAATAAAAGGAGTTTTGAATGAAATAGAACAATCCAAAGAATTTATTATTTTATTCATTGATGAAATTCATATGTTAATGGGTGATGGTAAATCTGATGCTGCTAATTTATTAAAACCAATGTTAGCAAGAGGTACCTTACATTGTATTGGTGCTACTACATTTTCAGAATATAGAAAGTATATTTCCAAAGATGGTGCTTTTGAAAGAAGATTCCAAAAGATTGATGTTCCAGCTGCTACTGTTAATGAAACTATCGCAATCTTAAGAGGTATTCAACCAAGATATGAAATTCATCATGGAGTTAGAATCTTAGATAGTGCCTTGGTTACTGCTGCTCGTTTAGCTTCAAGATACTTGACGTATAGAAGTTTACCTGATTCAGCTGTTGATTTAATTGATGAAACTGCTGCTGCTGTGGCTGTAGCCAGAGATTCTAAACCAGAAGAATTAGATAGTTTAGAAAGACAATTACATTTAGTTGAAGTTGAAATCAATGCTTTACAAAGAGATGTTGAAGCTGATGCTGCTTCTAAAGATAGATTAGAATTGGCTAACAGAAAGAAGGCTGAAATTGAAGAACAAATTAATCCATTAAGAGAAAGATTTAATCAAGAAAGAGCATCTCATGATGTATTAATTGAAGCTAAGAGAAAATTAGATGAATTAGAAATTAAAGCTCAAGATGCTGAAAGAAGGCATGATACCGGTTCAGCTGCTGATTTAAGATATTTTGCCATTCCAGAAGTTGAAAAAAGAATAGCTGAATTAGAAGATAAAGTAGCTGAGGAAGAAGCTTCCAATGGTCCTGAATCATTATTAAGAAATGCCGTTGGTTCAGAACAAGTGGCTGAAACTGCTGCTAGATTAACCGGTATTCCAGTTACTAAATTAACTCAAGCTGAAAATTCTAAATTAATCAATATGGAAAGTGAATTAGCTGCTGGAGTTGTAGGTCAATCAGAAGCCATTAAAGCTGTTGCTAATGCGGTTAGATTAACAAGATCTGGTTTAGCTAATCCAAATCAGCCAGCTTCATTCTTATTCTTAGGTTTATCGGGTTCTGGTAAGACTGAATTAGCCAAGAAAGTTGCTGGATTCTTATTTGCAGATGAAAAAGCCATGATTAGAATTGATTGCTCAGAATTAGGTGATAAATGGTCTGCTTCAAAATTATTAGGTGCTGCCCCTGGTTATGTTGGTTATGAAGAAGGTGGTATTTTGACTGAAGCCTTATTAAGAAGACCATATTCGGTTTTATTATTTGATGAAGTTGAAAAGGCAGCTCCAGAAGTCTTAACTGTGTTATTACAAATCTTAGATGATGGTAGAGTTACTTCATCTCAAGGTAAAGTTATTAATTGTTCCAATGCCATTATCATTATGACTTCCAATTTAGGTGCTGAATACGTGAATGCAGCAAGAACTGCTAAGATTTCTCCTGAAACAAAACAATTAGTAATGGGAGCTGTTAAAGCACATTTCAGACCTGAATTCTTAAATAGAATTTCATCTACCGTGATATTCAATAGATTATCAAGAAAAGCCATTGCTAAGATTGTTAAGATTAGATTAGATGAAATTGAGAAGAGATTTGCTGCTAATGGTACGACCTTGAAATTAGAAGTTGATGATGCTGCTATTCAATATTTATGTACCAATGGTTATTCACCAGATTTAGGTGCTAGACCATTAAACAGATTAATCCAACAAGAATTATTGAACCGTCTTGCAGTATTATTATTAAAAGGACAAATCAAAGATAAAGAAACTGCTACAGTTACAGTTGGAGAAAAAGGTTTAGAAGTATTACCAAACCATGCAGCTGATGACATTGACATGGATGTTGATGTTGAAGATTGGAAGGATACCGATGATGAAGACGATGATGATGGTACCTTTGGTGATTACGATAAATTAAGTATTCCAGGTCTTGATTAGTTTGATTTGATATTTTGTTTGTATTTATATTGGGTGTTTGTTAGACTCTAACAAACTGTATTTTAAAAGACTTGTTATATAGGATATTAATGCATATTTAATTAATAAATTAATAAAGTAATTAAAACAATTGAAACTTTGTAGAATCAATTTCTCCTCTATCTCTTCAGCAGGACCCCATTTATCATAATTTCCGATAAAATTATATCTATATTATATGACACGTGATCACTCCATTTTATGTGCAGTCCAGAAGTGAAAATTTGATGCTAAATCTTTATTACTCATCCCAAAAAAATTTGATAAATTTAAATTTTCACAATATCAGATTTAGCTAAATTTATCTTATACCTTTTTTTGTTTATATTACTATTATAATATTAAAGTTAAACAAGCTTAAACATATATCATGGCTAGTAGAACTCAATTTGAAAACTCCAATGAAGTTGGTGTGTTTGCCAAATTAACTAACTCCTATAGTTTAGTTGCTGTTGGTGGATCTGAAAATTTTTATTCTGCTTTTGAAGCTGAATTAGGTGATGTGGTTCCTATTGTTCATACTACTATTTCTGGTACTAGAATTGTGGGTAGAATGACTGCTGGTAACAGACGTGGGTTATTAGTTCCTACTCAAACTACTGATCAAGAATTAATGCATTTAAGAAATTCCTTACCAGACTCAGTTAAGATTCAAAGAGTTGAAGAAAGATTATCAGCTTTAGGTAATGTTATTTGTTGTAATGATTATGTTGCTTTAGTCCATCCAGATATTGAAAGAGAAACTGAAGAATTAATAGCTGATGTATTAGGTGTAGAAGTTTTCCGTCAAACTATTGCTGGAAATGTATTAGTTGGATCATACTGTTCATTATCAAATCAAGGTGGTATTGTCCATCCTCAAACCTCCATTCAAGATCAAGAAGAATTATCATCATTATTACAAGTTCCATTAGTGGCTGGTACTGTGAATAGAGGTTCTTCAGTTGTTGGTGCCGGTATGGTTGTTAATGATTGGTTAGCCGTTGCTGGTTTAGATACTACTGCTCCAGAATTATCTGTGATAGAATCTATTTTCAGATTACAAGATGCTCAACCAGATGCTATTTCTGGAAACTTAAGAGATACCTTGATTGAAACTTATTCATAAGTTTGATTTTCAACTCAAGAAATAAAATAATGATTAATGACATAACTAAAAGTCATCAATGGATCTGATTCCTATACTAGAGTTGTAATTCATATTCATATTCATGTTCTAACTATTTGCTGTTCTGTTCGTTGATAATTATTCACTCATCATATTATATCTTTGCATCTTTGGTCTTCCTCATTGAGGTCATCATCATTTGTTATCAATTCCCAGCCTCATATAATTGGGAATCTGATCTGGTTCTGTATATTAGCAATAATCTGAATTCAATTCACTGGTTATACCCATTCATCTGTAACACACATGTTAATTTTAACTATTATTTTTTTTGATTTTTTAGATTTTTTTTATCGTAGATCTGTTATATTATCATAAGACTGTTAATATATATATCCATGGATTATCTGGTTAAGTAATTAAATCAATGTGTAACTTCTATATAATATTTCGTTATCAAAATTTCCTATTTGGGAAAGTAATTGTTAAATATCACAGCGTCAGTTTGAAACCCCTCCACAAAACAAAACTGACACTGAAAAAAAAAATTATAGGAGTAACATGTGCAGGAATTTCTTGTTTCAATTTGGTTAAACGAAAACTGACGGTCAAACCATCATCTTGGACAACTTGTCTTTCTTCTTCTTGTTAATCATCGATAAAGGTATCATCTGAGTATCATTTCAAAGGACTGAACATACAAAGGTTGTAATCAGCTCAATTGTTAGATAGGTGAGTGGTTTCAAGATGGACTTTAACGGTATATCACGAGGCTCTATAAGAGCAGAATCACTTCGGAAGTTATCAAAGTTATCGGTACAACAATTATCATCAAATGAAACCATACCAAATCCAGCATCCAACGAAGACTTCAATAAGGTTTTGACATGGTGTGGGAAAGAAACTGATGTGGATGATAAGGATTTAGCTGTTGAATCAATCAGTATTCGTGAATATGAAGTGTTGATCGCCCTTTGTGAATCAACGGTTGATCTTAAATTTACTAATCAAGCTAAGTTATTAATTAAAAAGTTCAGAGTTTATTTGTTAGACTTACAACATCAAAAGTTTAGTTATTCAATTGCTACCAAATCAAATAAGATTTCTCCTTGGGCAAATCTTGCTCAACATTTAACCACGGCTTTATGTAATATATCTCGCCAATTCAATCATCAATTTCAAGATGATGTGATTAACGTGTTCACTGAATTCACCGATAAATTCTTTGCTAAGGCTTATGATGAAAGAGAATTGACTGATTTCTTTACTATCTTAGGTTATATTGAAGGTTTAACTCAAAATTCTCAAATTTTAATTCAGACTCCAAAATCATTTAAATTATTTACCACTTTAGATGCATGCATTGATAATGTTGAATTCTTAAATGATATTGAATTCTATTCTAGTGCAGTTCATAAAGAAGACAATGATTACACTGAACTTTTAGATCATCTGTATATGGCTTCATTCTCACCAATCCTTTATATTGAAAAAATCAGTTACTTAATGACATCAATCTTGAATTCAATTCTTGGAAATAAAAGTGGTCCATTAATCAATTACATCTTAGATAAAGCATCAGCCAAATATTTAGCAAATGAAGAAGAAGCGGAAGAAGAAGTTGTTGATGAAAATGGATTTTCATTAGCTAAAGAAAACTTGGATATTTCTCAGCAACATATGGAAATTATTAAAAATTTATCTCATAATGCTATTTCAAAGATGGAATTCTTAGATAGAGGTGAAACTTATATTGTTTATTCCAGTTATGAACGTTTAAAGCATGGATATTTAGCTAAAGCTCATAATATTCAAATTTTAAGTTGTGGTATGTTTACTGATATTGTTGATATTAAAATTGCCAAAAAATTCTTTAAAAACTGTTTACAAATTAAACAAGTCATGTTGGATCCTGATTTAGGTTTGAGTGTACTTCAATTAGGTGCTTTATTGGTCTTTAAAGACGATAAAGTTGGCCCTTCATTAACAAGAGGTTTCACTTCATTAATTGCGAATCCAAAAGTTAAATCTGATTATAGTATAGAAGCATCCAAATGTGTTGGGTTAGCATCAAAAGTTTTAACTCAAGATTCCATTGTTACTACCATTTATGCTTTAACCAATTTAGTATTCGTGGGCAATGATGGTTTACAATTACAATCAAGAAATTCAATTAGAAAACTTGGTCCTCCTCAATTTAAGAATGGTGGTGCTAGCACTAATGGTACCGCAGCAGGAGAATTCTTATCATTATCAAGACGTACATCTATTTCATCATTCCCTAATAACGGTAGTAGATCTAATCTTTCAGTTAGAAGTATTGCTGGTGAATATGATGAAAATGATTATAATAAAGTTTGTCAAAACGCTGTATCAGCCGTTATTGAAATTGCTCAGGCTTGTAATGATGAAACAATCCCTACTTTAGCTGTGACTATTTTATCGCAAAAGATCACCAAAGTAGATTCACCGATTGGAGAATTATTATTAAAGGGTTTAGTATCATGCGCACCATTCTTACCTGAACGTGAATTCATTATATTACTGAAACTTTTAAATAGATTATCATTAGAAGCATTAGAAAAGAAAAATCATCATTTATTAGCCAATTTAACAAATGCCAGAGTTTCGTTATCTCATAAATTAACTCCTGAAAATCCATTATTCCAAGTTTATTTACATGAGATTTTACAAGCCATCATATCTCGTGGTGATGTTCAAGTATTAGATCATCATAGATCTCATAATGAAATTAGTGAAATTGGTGATCAAATTGCTATTTATTTAAAACCATTGTCAGAATTATTACCGGATGTGAATAAGAATGAAAAACCATTAGAAATTAAAAACACAGAAACCATTAATCTTTTTAGAAATATTTGGTTTAATATGGTGGTTCATGGTTATTCCATTAATGCTCCTAATTCAAAACGTCATATTAAAGAATTAGAAAGAATCGCTTACAATTCTCCTCCATTAGCATCTGAATTATCATGGGATAGAACTGAAACTACCTTGGAATTAAATACCGTTTTAAGAAGAGGTTCTTCAAATAGTAATGTGAAAGATCATAGACATATTATTGGTGATATTTTTGAAGTTCATAGAACTATGTCTTATCAAAAATTAATGTTTTTAGCCGCCACTGTATTTGTGGAATCTCTTAGAGTTAAATCAGGTGATTGTTCAACTATCTTACATTATTATTCAGATCCATCTATCAAAACCAGTGGAATTGAAAAATATATTGGTTATATTGCATTCAAGATTGTTCGTGATTATATTATTTTAATTAATAATGGTGCTAATAAACAATTTAGTTCTGATAATATTTCTGAACAATTAACTAATATGTTAGCTTTGTGTTGTCATAGATTAGAAGATTTACAAGATGCTGCTATTCAATGTTGTGATTTATTAATTAATAAAGTTCCATCATCATTATGTCATAGTCTAAGTTTATTTTCATTATTTGATCTTTTAACGTTATTATTTGATAGTATTGTTGATGCTGAAACTAATCAATATGAACCAACTACTTCATTTACTGCTGATAGAACCGGTATTCAATTATTATTAAGTGATTCGTATACTTGGAGAGATGAAACCTTTAAACGTTTTAATGAAAAATCAAAACATTGGGTTAGATTGATTTTACTAAAGAGTAATGTTGATGTTAAGAGTTTAATTCAAACCTATGTTACTGATGTGAATGGATTCCAATCTGGTAAAAAGGTTGAATATGGGGTTTCATTTGCTTTAGAAATGGCAGGAAGTGTATTAGGTAATGACCGTCAATTATCATCTATGTCACGTATTACTGCTCGTGATGTTAATACATTACCATCATTTGTAGCTCAATTAAGTTGGAGAAGTGCATTTATAAGTGATTTAAAAGATGCTAATAAATTAAATAATGTCGATGATTTATTTAGTATTCGTTCAAGAGTTGAAGAATTTAAACTGACTTTATTTAGTACCTTTTATCATCAAAAGCCTTCTGATCAATCTCAAAAGAATTTATTAATTAAACAACAACAAAATGATCCTCAAGAATATATTAAATTATTAACTGATATTGCTGGTTTTACATTACTTCAAGAACAAAGTGAAGCTGAAACTTTAAGATATTTAGTTGAAATCCCCTTTATGTTATTTGATAGTAATATTATGAATATTGCAATTGGTATTTGGTTTACCATCATGAAGGATAGACCTAATTTATCAGGATTGTTATTAAGTGAAATCGCCAAGAAATGGGAAACATCAATTGAATTAAAGAAAGGATTATTCTCCACTGCATTTGATATTGAAAATCCGGAATTTGATAAAATGGAATATGCTCCAAGTGATAGAAAAGCAGTTAATAAGTTATCTCAAATTACCGAACGATCATTTGATATTCATTTACATTTGATTAAATTATTTTCATCTAATTTCGAAGCTACATTAAACCAAAGTGATCATTTATTAAAATTATTCACTAGATTTATTGAAATTGGGTTAAAGAATCTTTTAATTGCTAGTTTACATCCATATTCAAGATTTATTAGATTTGAATTAATTAAATATTCCTTTGATGTTTTGAATTATCATAATAAATTGGGATCAAGAAGTATTTTATATTTAACTGAATTAATCTTTGATGCTGCATTATCTTGGTTTAAAGGTAGAGCAAATTATCCTTATGGAGGTAATCTTTTAAAGATTAAAGGAGATTATGGATTATTAAAGGATGTGGCTAAATTAGTTCAACAATCACCAACTTATAAATCCGAATCATTATCGTATAAAAAGACTATTCTTTTATATTTCTTAGATGATGAAATTTCCAAGATTTCTGTGTGGTTGGATCCATTAAGTTCAAGTGAAACTAAAGGATCATTCATTAGTAATCAATCTCAAATCAGTAGTAATATTTTAGCCAAAAGTTATGCTATTGATCCAATCTTAGCTATTAATTTATCATTAAGATATAAAATTAAGAATCTTGATGAAACTTTACAATCCTTAATTTCCAATAATACCTTGGCAGCAATTTATTATCCTGAAGCTGTTCAATATTATATTGGTATAAATGCCGAAAAAAGTAGTTTACAACCTCATTATCATTTATTATTTTGGGAACCATTATCCCCTATTGATTGTATTACATTATTCTTACCTCCATTTGGTAATAATCCTTATGTGTTACAATATACCATGAGATCATTAGAAAGTCATGATGTTAATATCACTTTCTTTTATGTTCCTCAAATTGTTCAAAGTTTAAGATATGATGCTAAAGGATATGTGGAAAGATTTATTTTAGAAACTGCTCAAGTATCCCAATTATTTTCACATCAAATCATTTGGAATATGTTGGCTAATAGTTATAAGGATGATGAGAGTCAAGAACCAGATTCAATTAAACCTATCTTGGATCGTATTCAACAAAAAATGACATCAAGTTTTAATGAACGAGATTTGAAATTTTATGAACGAGAATTTGGATTCTTTGCTGAAGTTACATCTATTTCTGGAAAATTAAAACCATATATTAAGAAATCTAAAGCTGAAAAGAAGGAAAAAATCGATGAAGAAATGTTTAAGATTAAAGTTAAAGCTGGAGTTTATTTACCTAGTAATCCAGATGGTACCGTGATTGATATTAATCGTAAATCAGGTCGTCCATTACAATCTCATGCTAAAGCTCCATTCATGGCCACATTTAAAATCAGAAAGGAAATCCATGATATTGATGAATTTGGTGAACCAACCATTATCCCCATTGAAAAATGGCAAGGGGCAATTTTCAAAGTTGGGGATGATTGTCGTCAAGATGTTTTAGCAATCCAATTGATATCGATATTTAGAACGATTTGGACTAATGCTGGTTTAGATCTTTATGTGTTCCCATATAGAGTTACCGCTACAGCTCCTGGATGTGGGGTGATTGATGTATTACCCAATGCTACAAGTAGAGATATGTTAGGTAGAGAAGCTGTTAATGGATTATATGAATATTTCATTACTAAATTTGGACCGGAGAATTCGATTGAATTTCAACAAGCTAGAAATAATTTAATTAAATCGTTAGCAGCATATTCAATCATATCCTATTTATTACAATTTAAAGATCGTCATAATGGGAATATTATGTATGATGATCAAGGACATGTATTACATATTGATTTTGGATTTTGTTTTGATATTGTTCCAGGTGGAGTTAAATTTGAAGTTGCTCCATTTAAGTTAACACATGAAATGATTTTAGTATTAGGAGGTAGAGATGATACTCAAGCATTTAAATGGTTTGAAGAATTATGTGTTAAAGGTTATTTAGCATGTAGACCATATATGGAAACCATTGTTAGATGTGTGAATCCAATGTTAGAAAGTGGATTACCATGTTTTAAAGAAAATACCGTGAAGAAATTAAGACAAAGATTTGTCCCTGGTAAATCAGAAAGAGAAGCAGGACAATTTTTTAGAGGATTAATTAAGAAATCAATGGAAAGTTTCTATACCAAAGGGTATGATGAATTCCAAAGACTTACCAATGGTATTCCCTATTAGTTTTGTAGTTGTTGACTTTCATTTATTTATTTTCATTTTTATTTAGTTCATTTATAATTAGTTTTAGTGATTCAGTTTAATAGTTAAACTTTTAATTGACAGTGATTATTTATTTAGAAGAAAAGTAAGTGTAATTCTGTTTTAGCCTTTCTTAATATGCTCCTAACCGCCTTAGAAGTATACAATGGTCGTTCCTTAACTAAAAGTATATATTTCAAGGTTGGTTAGATATTTACATATATAAATAACCATATTTCATGAAATTCCCCTAATTTTTACTGATATAAGTTTATCTTAATCCCAGCAAAACTATTCAAATATGATACCTATCGATATCACATTCAATGTATGTTTTATACTATCAGTCATAACATTCTACACTTTAAAACCCTATATTCCAATCGAATTCAATCATGCAATTGAATCAATATCACTGACGAGTGTTTTCATATGGTGCGTAATTGGAGTTCGAATTTGGTATTGGCGATCGAATCAACTTTCAGCCTCGAAATTAAATACTGTATTTGATTTAAGTTTACCTTTGTTCGTGATATATACTTAATTCATTGGTGGGTTAAGTGGATGGTACTTAGGTTATGGTGAAAGTTCTATATTAGTTAAAGCATTAGTTACTATTCCATGTATTATTGGGATGATTTCTTCCATTGTAATATTATTAAACCGAAAAGCTCTATTTAGTTCTCGATCAATCATTTCAACAACCGTCAAAGTGGATTAATCAAATGGTATTTCCACATTTTTAGGAGAAAAGGAAAGGTGCCGTGGACTGGAATGGGTTGAATTTAGGAGAATTTCAAATGATGTCCTTGATTGGCTTTGAATAATTGTTTAGAGAATTGATTAAGAAGTTAATAGAAGTGATATTAATCCTGATCAATTCAATTGAATTGAATTGACTTGGCTTTGAAAGAGGTGGAGGAGGAGTTAGTATAGAAGTTGTAAATATTTGCAATTTGGACCATACACGACATATATAAAACAGTTTGTATTAGCCTCATACAAGTTATAAAATGTAAACAATAAATTATTAACAAGTGATCACTTAGGGTGATACGTTTGACATACATACTAATAAAAGAAATAAGACATATAAGTAAACAAGAGTATAGCCTCGAAGGAAATGAAATGTTAAGTAAGATCCTGTGACGTAATGATTTCCTGTATATAATGTGTCCTGTATATAGCCTGTTCAAAATTCTATTTTTAAACACTCCCATACATTATGAAGAGTACCCACATTGTCAATTCAGTTCAGTTCATCTTAATTTATAGATTAAGGGATGTGTAAATGTGTCAATTTGTGTAGATGTATATGTGTTAACATCTTTAAGTAATTTGTTGAGTTAAATGATTCATAGTAATCATCATCAAATGAACTTGTCTTTCTCTGTACTACTCGTAAGCCATATCCCTTTAAATAGTAATTCAGTGTACCACCAGTAATTTGTTTACCTTTAACTTCAGATCAAAAAATTTCTTTTTAAGAAGTCGTGTCTTTGTGATCAAATCAGAAATTTTAATTTTTTAATTTTTTAATTTTTTTTTTTTTGATTTCTTTTTTTTATTTAAAGGGGATTGAACTGAAAAGGGCTCTAGAACGAACAGAACAGAACAGAACAGACTGGTCTAACCCAGATTTAAATTTTATCACTGCTGCCAAAAATTTAATTAATCTATCTGTTTAACCATCCATCCATCAACCAATCCATCCATCGACAACCTATCCATTAGTGATCATCCTCCCAATCACTACTAATCACTCCTCCTCCTCCTCCTCCTCCCATCATCAACTCATTCGTTAGCTAGTCTATTTCCTGTCTGTCTTGATCTTTCTTCCTTTGAATCAAGCTTTTTTTTTTTCCTTTTGATTCATTTTCAACTTCGTTTCGTTTCGTAACTTGAATCAAGGCTGGGTTCATATTATTATTATTATTAATATATATCCCTCCAACCTATCCCTTTGCTATATATCATATAGTATTACCACACCCATCTAACACCACCATCCATCCATCTACCCACCACCAATACTTCAGATCTATCACTTTATTCTCATCATTGTGCTTCCCCTCCTCATCCATCATACACATATAATTCAAAATGAAGTTCAATTTACATATAATATTATCCTTATACCTCCTCCAAGTAGTATCTGGATTATCTTACCTTAAATCATCCTCCTTATTAACTTGTATGGATAATTCTCAATTCACCGCTTCATTCTTTGATGTCGAATTTTATCCTCATAATAATACCGTTTATTTCGATGTTACTGCCTTATCAAATATAAATGCCAAAGTTGGTGCTTATGTTCAATTAATTGCTTATGGTATAAATGCCATCACAAAAAATATCTCCTTATGTGATATTAATTATCCTGAAGTTTGTCCAATGACTTCAGGTCATTTGGATTTATCTTCTCAATATACCGTATCTGATGATGTAACAACTCAAATCCCAGGTGTGGCTTATGGTATTCCAAACTTAGATGCTACCGTCAGGGTATTAATCTATGATTTAGATTCTTTCGAAGCTTATGCTTGTGTAGAAGCTTCAGTAACTAATGGTAAAACTGTTCAAACTAAATATGCTGCTTGGCCCATTGCTGCTATTGCAGGGTTAGGGGTTATTACTTCAGGAGTAGTCTCCGTCATTGGACATTCTAATACCGCTGCACATATTGCTTCCAATTCCATGTCATTATTTATTTATTTCCAATCTTTAGCTATTACTGCTATGATGGCTGTTGCTAAAGTTCCTCCTATTGCAGCTGCTTGGGCTCAAAATTTCATGTGGTCAGTAGGTATCGTTAGAGTTGGGTTTGTACAAGATATTGCTAATTGGTATATTCAAGCCACGGGTGGAACTCCAACTGATATTTTAGAAGCTAATTATTTATCAATCTCAGTTCAAAAGAAAGTTAAACGTTCATTTGAATATTTACAAGAATTATATGATTCTCAAGTATTTGAACCAGTTCAAAAATTATCAAAAAGAGCCATTAGTCTTGATTCCGAAGATTTCGGATATACTGATGCTTTAGATCCAACTTTATATACTACTGATGAAAAGGGTAATATCGGTACCAGAATTTTAGTTTTAAGAGGTATTCAAAGAGTGGCATATTTAGCAGGTATTGAAATCACCAATCTTTTCATGACAACCATTATCTTTTTATTATTCTTTGCCTTTGTAATGGTAGTATGTTTAGGATTATTTAAAGCTATTATTGAAATCTTAACTCGTGCTAAAATCATGAATGAAGGTAAATTCGGTGAATATAGAAAACAATGGTCTTTAATCATTAAAGGGTCATTATATCGTTTATTAGTATTAGCTTTCCCTCAAATTGTTGTCATGTGTGTTTGGCAATTATGGGAACGTGATTCAGCTGGGGCCGTAGTGGTTGCTGTATTTTTATTAGTATTTGCCGTTATCTTATTATTCCAAGCTACTACAAGAGTTATCTTATTTGGCAAACGTTCTGTTAAAAATTTCCATAATCCTGCTTATCTTTTATTTGGTGATGCAAACTTTTTAAATAAATTCGGTTTCCTTTATGTTCAATATCGTGCTGATTGTTATTATTTCATCTTAGTAAGTTTGATTTATATCCTTTTAAAATCAATCTTTGTTGCTTTATTACAACGTCATGGTACTATTCAATCCGTCATTGTGTTCGCTATTGAATTATTCTATTGTGTGGCTGTTTGTGTCATTAGACCATTCATGGATAAAAGAACTAATGCGTTTAATATCGCCGTTACCGTGGTTAATACCCTTAATGCTTTATTCTTTATGTTCTTCTCTTATATCTTTAAACAACCTCATATTGTTGGTTCCGTAATGGGAGTGGTTTATTTCGTATTGAATGCTGTTTTTGCCTTATTCTTATTAATCTTTACCATTGTTACCTGTGTATTGGCTTTGGTTTATAAGAATCCAGATACAAGATATAAACCAATGAAAGATGATAGAGTATCATTCTTACCTAGATTTGATAATAAAACTGGTGAAGGAAATGAAGCTGATGAAGATTTGGAATTAATGGCCTTAGGTCAAACCGCTATGAAAGGTCATGAACATGGAGGTATTCCACCAGTTGATGAAGATGAAGATGATGAAAGTCCTTCTCGTAATATCGGGGGAAAACCATTTGAAGAAGAATCAACTTATGATGATGATTACGATTATCAAAGACCATCATCCCACCCTTTAAACAATTCAAATTCAAATACATCCAATTCCAAATCAAATTCAAATTTCAATTTTAATAATGGTTCAGGAAATACTAATAATGAATCAAACTCAGCTCGTAACTCATATTATTTCGAAAATGTCGAACCAACCCAACCTTCTTCAACCATTCATGGCTCAGGCACAACTGGTTTCAATACATCTTATAATCCAAGAAGTAATTATCAACCTTCAACTTCAACTCCGTATCAAGCTAATACTTCCTATAGTAATACTCAAAGTTATGAAGGTAATGGAAGTCGTTCAAACTTTATATAAGAAACATTTTCTGATTCAAAACTTCAACATCAATAACATCATTTTTACTTTTAATTCGTGATATAACCTTATACTTTTTTTGCTTTTTAGCTATGCTTACCTTTTATTTTTTATATATTTATTGTTTTATAGACATCTAACGTTTTTTAGATTAGTCTTCCTTCTCTTGTTTCATCAAATCTGTATTCTACAAATTTATTCTAGTTCATAAAAAAAATACATATACATATTTTTATTTCCAAGCAATATAATAACTATTGATTAATACAAAATTTGGGTTTACCAAATATACTATAATGAAAAATATTATACCAAGTAATCTTTTGACAATCTTCATCTTCACTATAAATTGAATCTCGTTTATGGAAAACTCGTTTTAAATCAGATCTTTGATTAGATTCAAATTCATGAGATGGATCATCTTTAATATCAAATACAATTTGACTAAATCTTTTATTTCTTGGTGATTCAATAAACCTTTCTTGAATTTTAATTAATGATAATGGTAATACTAAACCTCCTTCAATATGTTTATGTTTTAAATTATCTTGTTCGATTTCAAAAAAAGTACTTCTTTTACTAACATAATCATGATCAGGATCATTTTCATATCTATGAAGCTCTTCTTCTTCTTCCTCTTGTTGTTGTTGTTGATCTAATTGATGTGTTTCTTGTTCATCTTCTTGTTGATGCTCTAACTCAAGTTGATGTAATTGTTGATAATAATAATCATCTGAAAAATCATCAGAGTCTTGCATTTGTTGTTTAACTTTTTCAAAAATATGAGGTTTAAATTTATACTTCTTTAATCTTGATGTAAAAGCTTGTCTAAGCTTATTTTCAAAATTTGTCTTCTTTTCATCTAAAACCATTTTTGATAAATCAAATTCTTCTTTAATATTATCCTTTTTAGCATCTATTCTTTCCTTTAGAGAATCCTTTTTGGCATTTAATCGATTAGGATAAGCATTAATCTTTTCAAAAGCAGAATCAAGTTTTTGATCGATTCTTTCATCTAATCTTTCAAACACTGGTTTGGGATCAGTAGATAATTCAAAGGTTACTTCACCAACATGATCAGCAACATTAGATAACCTATTATGAATTTGTCTAAATGCTTGACTTTCAATTTCTGAATTTTCATCATCATTTACAACTTCTCTTTTTGAAACCCCTGGATTGGTATTTGCAGTCTTTAATTTTTGTAAATGTTTATTGGCCTTATCAGCAATAAATTTGGTAATATCATAAAAGGCAGGGAAGATATGTAATGATTTATTATCTTTAATTCTTAAGCAATAACTTTCTTCTAATGAATCCACATTAGTTGTACAAAAGATTGATTTAATTAAACTTTCATAATTAACATTGGCAATCCAATCTTTGGCAAAAGTATCAAAAAATGTTGAAAAACTAGTCAATTGACCATTAATGGGTAAATAATTTTTAATATTCATAATAGTATTTAATCCTTCATTAGTAGCAGCTCCATTAAACATAAATACTAATAATGGTTTACCTTCATTAATACATTTTCTAAATAATGGTAATTTTTCAGTTTCAAATTTTAAAATAGTTTTTGAATAAATAGAACTAAAATCAATTTGATTATAATCATCTAAATGTTGTTCAAGATAACTCTTTGGAATAACTAAATAATAATCAATTAAACTTAAGAATGTAGGTAATGTAAATGGAGGTGAATTATCAATAAAGTTAGCAAAGTTATTCTTTAATTTTTTGGGAATACTTAAAGGATCACTAGTATTGAAAAGGAATAAATTCTTACTATCTTTAGGAACTAATAAATTATTATGAATTAAATCTTTTCCAATAGTGAAATTATAAAAATAACCATCATCAACTAATTTTTGTAAACCAATCTTTTGGAAAATCTTTGAATTTAATAAATCTTTGGCAAGAATAAGTAATTCATCAGGATGTGGATTGACTTGTGGTGGTGGTTCAACACCATCTGTAGATTCTTCTTCATTCTCAATTTGTCCTTCACTTTCACCTTCAACATCTTCAGCTCCATATGATTGAGCTTCATAAACTTCTTCATTACCTTCATCATTTTCTTCCTTAACTTCTAAATTATTTTCAACTGGAGCAGCAGCAGGAACAGGGAGAAGGATATCAGTTTCTTCTAGAAGGGGTTGTTTACCTTCTTTTGCATTTAATGGAGCCATCAACAATTGTAATTCTGTTTTCAACCGATGTTTAGTTTCTCTTAATCCTTGAATAGTCAATTTTAACGCTGCACCAGTTATTTCCAATTGAGGTCTTAAAACTAAACCGTTCACCACGACAATGGCAAACAATGACCATATAACACTTTTAAACAACATTTTTTTAAACTTGTTGATGATGATTGACTTCACTCAGATCTATATAGATGAAGATAATGATATCTACAAATTCTAAAAATAGGGAGAAATGTTTTTTGTTTACATTTTTTGCAATATTTATTTTTCTCTTTTTTTTTTTGCCGCCGAGGGTTGCAACATTTATTCTAAATGGTTTCTATATATCTAAAACGTATATACCAAGATCTTATTTTTACCTTTATGTTGTTCCTTCTCTTGCTCATTCAGTAATTCATACATTTCTCCTTTCTCATTGAGGTAATATTCTTTCAAAGGAGGTTCTTTAACTGCCATTTCCTCTTCTTTTCTTTGTTGCTTTTCTCGTTCACGTTGTCGTTGTCTTAATTCTTTGGGTGTACTCTCTTGAATTAAAGTATCTTGGGATAAGTTTCTTTGATTGTTATTGTAATTTCTACTTATTCCTTGATTACTGAAATCAAAATTGATTTCGTCCAATAAATTAAGTCTTGATATATATAATGTAGTTAAGAATACCACCATTTCGCATAACCAGATTAAAGTGGAAAATATTATGAATGATGAACTTGCATATCTCATATTACATATTGAAGTACTAGGACAATGTCTTTTCGGTATGATATAAGAAAGAACCATGATGAATGATGCTAAGTTCATCAATAATGCCGTTAAACAATAGAAACTACCATTTCTTTTTTCAAAATTAATTATATTGGCAATGAACATGAAACATACTAATAATGATAAAATTGAATCAGCAATGAAATATCTATAAAACCCAGCTGAAATATCATGATCAATATTAGATAAGATTGATGCTAACACTATGACTATGATATTGAATATCATCTGAATGAAATATACAACTTCATTCACTGATATCATGACATCTCTATTTTCATATTTTGGAATCCCTAATTCGTAACCAGGGAAAGTATATAAGGGTTGATTCATAACTCTACGTACTAAATCTTCTTCTAACTGTTTCAGTTTTGCATTTATGCTTTGTAAATCATCATTAGGTCTCTCAATTCCCTGTATATTATTATTATTATTATTATCATTCTGTTGTTGATTTATATATTCAGTTGGTTCCATTTCAGGAGGTAAGTCATCTCTGAATTTAGTTCTCTCATATGGTACACTCATAAATACAGATGGTGGGTATGGTGAAAATGATTTAGTTGATTTTGATCTCCCCATTTGATCTTTGGGGGGTGGAGGTGGTCTTATCTTAGAATGATATAAGTCAGGATGCTCTTCTGCTATTTGAAGTAATGTCTTCAGAGAAGGTTGTTGTTGATGTTGATCAGGGTAACGGTATTGAGGTCTATCCGACCTTTGAGTTGAATTGTAGTACGGTATGATGTTGTCTAATGTAAATTGACTGCTTTTATCGTCACCTTCATCTAATGACGTTGGGGTTGTATTTCGTGATCGACTTCTTGTAACTTGTTCAAAATCAAACCTTGATAGATCACTTACTACTCTGGTTTCCTCCGTACCGTAAGGTCGGAAACTCAGCATTTTGGTTTATCTGAAGATTATATATATGTGTTCCTAAATATATAGAAGAACCCCTTTTCGATTTGTAAAAGCTGGTTTCTGAAAAGTACTGGTTCAAAAAAGTTATATTAATTTAAATTTGCTTGCAAATAAATTCAATTAGACTTCCTAATTAGGAAATAGGTAAATAAACCAGAAAATAATCCAAAAGGGACAGTTAAAGAATTCTATTTCTCCCTGAACGCTTCAAATTCAAATTTTTCGCAATCAAATCTATGCCCTAGTAAATGTTTGTCATTGTTAAAATAGTTTAATAATAACTACCAGGTTATACCTCTATGCTAATTAGAATATTATTCAATATAGATTTAAAGTTTTATTTATTTATTTTCAAGTCATGTGACTAAATTTCTTATCCTGTATATAAATTTCTCTTTAGACTTCGGATTGGCAAGTTAAGACAATAATTATATCTGACCATATACACAGATACTTGATGGCATTTGGATAGAACTTTTGGACTTAGGGATCAAGATCATCTTTATTATTACCGTGTTGATGGCTGGAATATACTTCCAATTTTCTATTATACAGTTGAAGGCTCTATCCAAGTCACAAAATGGCGTGTGTCTAATGTAAATCAAACTCAATATGTTCCTATAACGTTATGCTAGAGGATCAGATTCACAGTCCTTTTAATTAACCTCTATGGTCTAGCATGAAGTAGGTCTCTAAGGACCTCTTGCTATCTTTTAATTAAAATAATGCAATAAATCTTACTTTGCTCATTAGCACTATACGATATGTGGGTAAGCATACTAAGCTGGGGACATGAATTGAAAAAAAATTTAACTATTGACTAGGTCAAATAGTCATCGTTTATATCACCCTTGAATTTAATTATTTCAAAAGCCGATGATTTTGCAGTTGGAGGTATGTCAAATTAAAGAGTTAACATTTGGTTTATGTGAGATTAACACGACCAGAATACAGTCTATTATTGAAGGGAATGTTATAAATACCATTGGAATAATAGATGAGTGTTTTCTATCATATAATTAATAGAGAAGTCTTTAAATTGTGACTCGGTTGACCTTATAAGATAGTTACTGAATATCAACACAACTCTTTGCTTGTACTGACCGCAAAAACAAAAAATATTTTAATTGCAACCTTATTCCTGTATGTAAAGAAAATGATTAACCATTTAAAGCCAAATGGATTATCATAACCAATATATAAACAGGTCTGGTGTAGTATTTTATTTCCATAGCGATGACTATTAGTTCTAAGATCTACATATTAAGACATTTTATGTTTGGAAAAATCAGCATATACTAAACTGATTGACTGACTGTCTTACTGTCTTACTGAATAGCTGACTAACTAACTGCGGATTATAATTCTAATTACAAATGCCAAGATGGAAAAATTGCATAGCATTAGGGTCCAACAATTACGAAAATTGAAGCGAATTTAAACTATTTCAACAATCGGACACTATACTGAAGTTTGAATTTCAGTGTGATGTAAAGCTAACCATGTACAATTTTCAAAGTTTCAAACCTGGCCTACTACTAGTGAGAATCAATATTAGTTACTAAAAGGGATTTCAACTCTCACTAAGAAGGCCTAATTACTAGCATAAAACCAAATATAATATCTTTTAGGTCTAATTAAAGTTCACTATTTGTTCAACCACCACGACTATAGAGTCAAATCATTGCATCTCTTTCCTTTCTGTATTCTTTCAATCATTGGTAATGGGTATGGCTGCTGTGTACCACTTAACGTACTTAGACAAACGTCCTAATATGGTACATATTACATTTATAATTCCTCCAAATTCATCTTATATTATAAGTACCCCCATTGACGTCATGCGCCTTTAAATGAAAATTAAAATTTTTTTTCTGCAACTTTAATTTCAATGATGGTTTTTGCAATCGAATGAGATTTTCCGAAGATCAATGTTAAACTGAATGAGTCAATGGGCTTGTTTTTCCATTTTGCAATCATGCGATTATCCATCCATCGAAAGAACATTCACTCGGAAGACAAGTCGATCTTTTCCATTATTACTTTACTTGGCTTATACTGAAAAATGAATGCTCTTATTTTTGGACTAAGCCTTCCATGCTTAATTATTTATCAAGGATAATTTCCAGATTTTTCAGTCTTAGTATAATTCAATTACTCTATATCAATATTCAAATCAAATCAAATCAAATCAAATCAAATCAAATCAAATCAAATCAAATATGCTACTACAGTTATTCTATCTTATAATACTAATAAAACTAGTAGTTTCAAAACAACTTACAGGTGTGTTCCATGATATGGAACATGTATATCCCTGGGGTTCGGCCGAAAATTCATGGCCCCAAGCAAGAGCTTGGACAGCAGTTGTTTCCTGGAAAATTTTAGGAACAGAACATGCTCCTGGTGACACATTCAATTTATATCTTCCTTGCGTTCACCTGTTTTCAACAGTCTCTATTTTCGACGTTATAAATCTTGAAGTTGGTGGAACTGTTTTCGCATCTTGTCAATTAACTTATGGATTTACTGATGGTGAATCAAGTTTATCATGTACTATGACTGATAATGTTCAACCTTCAACATATGTTCTTGGTTCAATTTATCTTCCTATCAGAATTAATGTTGGGGGTAGTAGTTCACCATACGAATTGGAATGTGCAAACCGTTGGAAAGGTGGAGAAAACGACGTTATATTTAATGATGGTGTTAATTATATATCTGCCATTGCTGATTTCGAAGCTGGTGGTCCTTCTTTAGAGTCACCATGTCAGATGAATTTTTTCAGAAATTGGATGCCAACTCCTGGTGTGTTAAGAAGATTTATGTTATATTTGACACCAGCATCTTGTTCTGAAGGTTATCAATCAGGTGTTCTTACCTACAGACATGCCAGAAGTAGATTTAATTGTGATACCGTTGCATTTGGTATGTCAAATCAATTCAATGACTTTGAATTTCCAGAAACTTTTGAAGAATTAGAAGCCGATATCAGTTGTGGTGCTACTACTGTTGCAGTAACATTCGGAAATGTTCCTTCTGGATATACTCCTTTACTTTTCCTTGATGTTAGTATAACTAATACTGCTGCGGCACAAACTACTGTGGTCGGAAGAAGACTTTGTACTCTGAGTTTATCTGCTATTTCCTGTACATCCACCTCCAATTTTGCACCTCCAAATCCTGATTGGGTTACTCCTAGTTCAACTGGTGAAAGTGCTTATTTTACTATGACTTCCAGTGATATCGTATATACTACTATGATAGACGGTAAGGAAGTAATAGTCACTGACATTGTCATTGTTACTACAGATTCAAACAGTTTAATCACAACCTACACAATAACTCACCCTCAACCAACTACTTATACAACCACTTTTACCACCACTGACAAGAATGGAGATGTTAGTACAGGTTCTGGAGAAGTTGTTATATCAACAAATTCAGATAATATCTTCTATACTGAAACTTCAATAATTTATCCATTAACCGACTACACAACCACGTATACCAGCACTTACTCAGATGGTTCAGTCTCTACTGGTACTGAAGAAGTCTTATTCTCAACTGACTCAGATGGTGTAGTTCACACTACCACCGAAATCATCTATCCTGAAACTGACTACATTACTACTTTCACTACCACCAATTCAGATGGTTCGGTCTCTACTGGTACTGAAGAAGTCTTATTCTCAACTGACTCAGATGGTGTAGTTCACACTACCACCGAAATCGTCTATCCTGAAACTGATTATGTCACAACATTTACCACAACTAATTCAGATGGTTCAGTCTCTACTGGTACTGAAGAAGTCTTATTCTCAACTGACTCAGATGGTGTAGTTCACACTACCACCGAAATCATCTATCCTGAAACTGACTACATTACTACTTTCACTACCACCAATTCAGATGGTTCTTTCTCTACTGGTACTGAAGAAGTCTTATTCTCAACTGACTCAGATGGTGTAGTTCACACTACCACCGAAATCGTCTATCCTGAAACTGATTATGTCACAACATTTACCACAACTAATTCAGATGGTTCAGTCTCTACTGGTACTGAAGAAGTCTTATTCTCAACTGACTCAGATGGTGTAGTTCACACTACCACCGAAATCATCTATCCTGAAACTGACTACATTACTACTTTCACTACCACCAATTCAGATGGTTCGGTCTCTACTGGTACTGAAGAAGTCTTATTCTCAACTGACTCAGATGGTGTAGTTCACACTACCACCGAAATCATCTATCCTGAAACTGACTACATTACTACTTTCACTACCACCAATTCAGATGGTTCGGTCTCTACTGGTACTGAAGAAGTCTTATTCTCAACTGACTCAGATGGTGTAGGTCACACTATTACTTCTATCATATATCCAGAAACTGAGTATACCACAACCTATACTGCAACTGAAACAGATGGTTTAGTTATTACAGCAACTAAACAAGTAACTTTCTCGACTGATACAGTGGGTAATGTTTACACTTATACTTATATCATGTTTGCAAGACATGATTTCACAGTTACCTTCACTTCCACAAACCTGGATGGATCAGTTTCAACAAGAACTGAAGCAGTTTTATTTTCTACAGATTCTCATGGAAATGTTGAGACTACCACTTCTACTATTTACTTAGAAACCGATTATACGACCACGTTTACGTTAACTAATCCTGATGGGTCAGTTACTACTGGTACTGAAGAAATCTTATTTTCTACGGATTCAGAAGGAAGTGTTCATACTACCACATCTATTCTTGAAAAGTCTAATGAAGATTCAGAGGGCTTTGATTCTACATCTACAATAGACTTAAGAGTTTCTTCTTCGCCAGAAATAACATCAGAAAGTACTTTCTCCGTTCCACAGTACCAAAATAGCTCGAGCACGTCATTGAGTTCAAGTTCCTTCGAGTTTTCATCTACTATAGCCGATACTACTAATACGCTACTCAGTAGTTCCGTCTTAGCCAACCAAGAAACTACTTATATTACAACATTTACAAGTACTTTATCTGATGGTTCTATTACCACAGAAACTGGTGAAGTAATTATTTCAACAGACGTTGAAGGTAATCTTCAAACTACGACTTCCCTCGTGGAAGAGCCTGAGACTTCATTATCAACTCAATCTGACGAATCAATTACTTATGAAACTGATAAAGTTGTTTCTTCCACATATTCTGAAGGTATTAAACATACTACTTCATCCGCTGAAGAAATTGAAAATTCTTCGTCAACTCAATCTATTTCTAGTGAAACTGGTGAACTTGTTGTTTCCGCTGATTCTGAAAGTAGTGTTCAAATAGTCACATCAAATATTGAAGATCCTGGAACCACTTACTTCACTACATTTATATCAACTCAATCCGATGGTTTATTGACTATTGAAACAGGCGAAGTCATTATCTCAACTGACTCTAATGGTATCACATATACTACCACTTCAATCATTGAAGATTCTGAAAGCTCATTGTCTGTTCAAACTGATGGAACTGAAACTTCTGAAACTGATGTACCTACAACTTCTGAAACTAATGAAGTTATTGTGTCCACCGAGTCTGATGCTATTACAGATACTAGTACTTCCGTGGAAGATGTTGAGACTTTATCAACTGAATCTCAATCTATTACTATTGAAACTGGTGAAGGTGCTGAATCCACCGACTCTGAAATTGTTACAGATAGCACTTCTTCCACAGTAGAAGACACAGAAACTTCGTATATCACTACATTTACCTCCACTGAATCTGATGGATCTGTTACTACTGAGACTGGCGAAGTCATTATCTCAACTGATTCCAACGATGTTACATACACCACCACTTCAATCATTGAAGATTCTGAAAGCTCATTGTCTGTTCAAACTGATGGAACTGAAACTTCTGAAACTGATGTACCTACAACTTCTGAAACTAATGAAGTTATTGTGTCCACCGAGTCTGATGCTATTACAGATACTAGTACTTCCGTGGAAGATGTTGAGACTTTATCAACTGAATCTCAATCTATTACTATTGAAACTGGTGAAGGTGCTGAATCCACCGACTCTGAAATTGTTACAGATAGCACTTCTTCCACAGTAGAAGACACAGAAACTTCGTATATCACTACATTTACCTCCACTGAATCTGATGGATCTGTTACTACTGAGACTGGCGAAGTCATTATCTCAACTGATTCCAACGATGTTACATACACCACCACTTCAATCATTGAAGATTCTGAAAGCTCATTGTCTGTTCAAACTGATGGAACTGAAACTTCTGAAACTGATGTACCTACAACTTCTGAAACTAATGAAGTTATTGTGTCCACCGAGTCTGATGCTATTACAGATACTAGTACTTCCGTGGAAGATGTTGAGACTTTATCAACTGAATCTCAATCTATTACTATTGAAACTGGTGAAGGTGCTGAATCCACCGACTCTGAAATTGTTACAGATAGCACTTCTTCCACAGTAGAAGACACAGAAACTTCGTATATCACTACATTTACCTCCACTGAATCTGATGGATCTGTTACTACTGAGACTGGCGAAGTCATTATCTCAACTGATTCCAACGATGTTACATACACCACCACTTCAATCATTGAAGATTCTGAAAGCTCATTGTCTGTTCAAACTGATGGAACTGAAACTTCTGAAACTGATGTACCTACAACTTCTGAAACTAATGAAGTTATTGTGTCCACCGAGTCTGATGCTATTACAGATACTAGTACTTCCGTGGAAGATGTTGAGACTTTATCAACTGAATCTCAATCTATTACTATTGAAACTGGTGAAGGTGCTGAATCCACCGACTCTGAAATTGTTACAGATAGCACTTCTTCCACAGTAGAAGACACAGAAACTTCGTATATCACTACATTTACCTCCACTGAATCTGATGGATCTGTTACTACTGAGACTGGCGAAGTCATTATCTCAACTGATTCCAACGATGTTACATACACCACCACTTCAATCATTGAAGATTCTGAAAGCTCATTGTCTGTTCAAACTGATGGAACTGAAACTTCTGAAACTGATGTACCTACAACTTCTGAAACTAATGAAGTTATTGTGTCCACCGAGTCTGATGCTATTACAGATACTAGTACTTCCGTGGAAGATGTTGAGACTTTATCAACTGAATCTCAATCTATTACTATTGAAACTGGTGAAGGTGCTGAATCCACCGACTCTGAAATTGTTACAGATAGCACTTCTTCCACAGTAGAAGACACAGAAACTTCGTATATCACTACATTTACCTCCACTGAATCTGATGGATCTGTTACTACTGAGACTGGCGAAGTCATTATCTCAACTGATTCCAACGATGTTACATACACCACCACTTCAATCATTGAAGATTCTGAAAGCTCATTGTCTGTTCAAACTGATGGAACTGAAACTTCTGAAACTGATGTACCTACAACTTCTGAAACTAATGAAGTTATTGTGTCCACCGAGTCTGATGCTATTACAGATACTAGTACTTCCGTGGAAGATGTTGAGACTTTATCAACTGAATCCGATGAATCTGCTACTTCTGGAACTAATGAAGTTATTGTATCTTCCGAATCTGATCTTATTGTTATTACCTCCTCAATCATAGAAGATTTATTGTCGTCTGAAACTGATGCAACTGAAACTTCTGAAACCGATGAAGTTATGGTGTCCACTGAGTCTGTTGCTATTATAGATACTACCTCCTCATTCATAGATGATATTCATAGTTCATTGTCAACCCAATCCAATGAATCTGTTACTGTTGAAACGGATGAAATCATAGATTCTAGCGAGTCTGATATTATTACAGATGAACCTACAATTTCTGACACTGACGAACATACAACTTCTGAAACTGATGAAGTTATTGTGACCTCCGAGTCTGCTGCTATTACAGGTCCTAGTACTTCCGAGGAAGACGTTGAGACTTTATCAACTGAATCTGAATCTACTACTATTGAAACTGGTGAAGGTATTGAATCTACCGACTCTGAAATTGTTACAGATAGCACTTCTTCCACAGTAGAAGACACAGAAACTTCGTATATCACTACATTTACCTCCACTGAATCTGATGGATCTGTTACTACTGAGACTGGCGAAGTCATTATCTCAACTGATTCCAACGATGTTACATACACCACCACTTCAATCATTGAAGATTCTGAAAGCTCATTGCCTGTTCAAACTGAAGGACCTTCAACTTCTGAAACTGATGATGTTATGGCGTCCATCGACTCCAGTGATATTACAGATGCTACTACTTCTATAATACAAGCTACTGAAATTTCATTGACATCCCTGTCCGACGAATCACTTACTACTGAAACTGATGAAGAAAATGTTTCTACTGATTCTGATGGTATCTCAGATATTACTTCTTCTACCGCTGAAGATTCTGAAATTTCATTTATCACAACATTTAGCTCCACTCAATCTGATGGATCTATAATCATTGTGACTAGTGAAGGCGTTATCTCCATTGAGTCTGATGTTGATATGGACACTTCTAGCTCCATCGTTGAAGACATTGAAACCCCATTAGCATCTGATTCCATTACAACACAAACTGATGAAGCTAATGTATCTACCGAATCTGAAGAAAATGTTCAAGATTCATCTTCTGTCGTGGAAAATCCAGAAACTACCTACTTCACTACAATTATATCAACTCAATCCGATGGTTTATTGACTACTGAAACAGGCGAAGTTATTATCTCAACTGACTCTGATGGTGTTACATATACTACCACTTTTATCGTGGAAGATTCTGAAAGTTCATTATCGACACCATTAGAAGTATCTACCACTACTGAGACCGAAGTTATCGTTTCTACTGATTCTGATAGAATTCTTGAAACTACTACTTCTTTAGTAGAAGATACAGAAACTTCATATATCACCACATTTAATTCAACTCAATCTGATGGATCTATTACTATTGAAACTGGTGAAGTCATAATCTCCACCGATTCCGAAGGTATTTCACATACTTCTACTTCCTTTATTGAAATCTCAGAAACCTCATACACTACTGTTTTCACCATAACTGAATCTGATGGATCTAATATCATCATAACTGAAGAAGTAACTATAACATCGGCTACAGTAAGTGAACCTATAGATCAAACTTCAGACTTAGATGTTACAATGACTGCTTCTGTTACAACTGATTCATCTGTACCTAGTGCTATGACTTCCTCAGCTAGATTTACCAGAATCGATTTAATAAGTTGGTCAGATAGACATGGCCATAAACATAGTCAACCAATGTCTCCCGCATGGGATCTTGCTGTTGAATGGAATGTCACTTCTGGAGTAAAACAAGGTGAACAATTTGGATTATTACTTCCTTATGTTTTTGATTTCCATCCTGATGCTGCTGCTGGTTTACAAAAGAGAGCAGGTGGTCATAATAAAATTCCTTTGATTACTTCCGATGTTGAATATGCTACTTGTGAATTAATGCCAGCAAGATTAGCTAGTCTTAAATCTAGTTTGATTTGTACAGTTTCTCAAGATATTGAATTTGATGGAGTTGATATAGTTAATATACCTATTACATTCAATGCAGGTGGAAGTACTTCTGATGTTGATATTGCCGCTGCAAATGCCTTCCAATCAGGATCTCAAACCATTACATTTATTACTGAAAATGATGAATTACTGACTATCGTTTCCTTTGAACCTGGATCACCTTCGATAGAAGATCCAGAACAAATCGTTAGCTCAATTAGATCTTTAGGTGATGACGGTTCTGATTTCTATTTATTAGCAGGTACTTGTGAAAATGGTTATGGATCAGGTACTTTAACTCTTCAAGTTGATGATGGAGAATTTGATTGTGAAACAATTACAACTGCCATTTCTAATAATTTAAATTCTTGGTATTTACCTAAATCATTTGAATTATGGGACGAAATAATTATTAGTCAATGTACTGATAAACAAGTTATTGTTGATTATTCTAATGTTCCTGAAGGTTATAGAGTATTTTTCAATTTATTAGGAAGCTCTCTTGGTTATAATTTTAATGTCACTTATTCTGATACTCATATTTGTGTCTCTGATCCTATTGTTAATACTGATATTATTACAACTACAATAGATGCTGGCACTGATGCTCCTACTTCAATTTCTTTGACTAGTGATGACTCAATTGAAATAATTACTACTGATGTTATAATTACTACAACCGATGAAAATGGTAACACAATTACTACAACTGAAGTTATTTCTTCTACAATTACACATTGTGATCTGTATGAAACAACAATAACTACCACAAATGAAGAAGGTAGTACATATACTACTACTATTATAGTTACTTCCACAACCACAGAATGTGATGAAGATGAATGTACTTTATCTACCGCCGATGAAAATGATAATAATGCTACCACATTAGACGCTGAAGATGAAGACCAAATAATCTTAACAACTACAGATGACGAAGGTAGCACATATACTACTACTATTATCGTTACATCTACAAGCACGGAATGTAATCTGGATGCAGCTACAATGACAACCACTGATGAAGATGGTAACACATACACTACTACTATCGTTCCTAATGAACAAGATGCAACTACTCCAATTGAAGAAGATGAACTCATTGAACCTACTGCAATTGCCTCAATGCAATCATTTACTGATTTAACTGCTGATGAAGATAATTTTACATCCATTTATGTTGATTTCAATGATATTGAAAGTTCATCTTCTATTCATTCAATGCCATCAACCGATACTGATACCAGTATTCCCGAAGCAATAGATTACCAAAACTCAGGTAATCAAATGTCAACCACCAAATATTTACTACCAATATTCTTTATTATTGTTGGTTTTATGATTATGTGATATGATTTATGATGGTTCTTTATAATTCTCTTTTCTTTTCTTTTCTCTATTTTTCTAATATTTATTTTAATTATGTATTCTTATTTATCGTTTGTTTTTAACTCTTATTCTTATCTATTTTTATACTCTTAAAAGTTTTGGTTTGTCTTTATTTACATGTTTAGTTTATTAAAAGTTCAATAAAATTATATGTTATATTTAAACAATAAGTTGTAGAAGTATTGATTATTCTACAGTATTTCGAATTTAGATATAATTAAAATATATTACTATAAAAGTAATTAATAATCACATTGAGATATCAAATTACATCTGCTTTGTATGCCATAAAATAGGACTCACATATATACAAAATGCCCTCCTATATCAGAAGTTATTAAATGATCTCTAAATAGACATGTGGTTAATTAGTAAAAATAAATACCTGCTATTTTGTAGTATAAAATCAAATCCTCTTATTTAATCAAAGATAGTTTCCATCGGTTCGGTATCTGATCTTCTAATGTTTTCAGTTTGATTAATTAGTATACATATCCTAGATATTAATAAAATGAGTTAGAGAATCCAATCCGGATTCGGGACACTTACCAAGTAAGAAAATTCCTTATCGAATAAACAACAATTAAACTGAACAAAGAGTTAATACAATGCTACTTCAATTACTTAGTAAAAGAAAGAATGTGTTAAAGTTAATAAATTAATTGAGATTAAAAAGGGGATCGTTTTGATTTGTCTCATTTTTTTACCCCAGAGAGATACGATTTAACCCTTATCAGACACCAATATTTATAGTAGAATTTTTTACGTTCTTAGTGTTAGATAATGGTCTACTCATATATATCATGTATCAAAGATATCAAATTGACTCTAAATCCTAATTTAAATAAAATGATATTAGATCTACTATATTTTAGGTAATATAAACTTTTCAATAAATTTTGCAACCAATTTGTAAAATACCCCAAATCCAACTTTTAAAAATGATTGAAATCCTAACTTTAAAGAGTTTGTACTATATTCAGAGTCTTTATGATCATCCAAAACCAAATTATATCTGAATTAACCATGTTTAATATGGTTAAAATTAAGAATTAAAATTTTCAAACGTGCTAAATATCACCTGACACGTACACATTACCACAGACATAAGCATTTTTTTCTTCAGAAATTGGCCTGGCTAGCTCAATGGCTAGAGCGTTTGACTTTTAAGAATGATCCTTACATCAATACTTAAGGGGCATCAAAAGGCTGCGGGTTCGAGTCCCGCGTCGGGCTTCTTTTCTAATTTTTTTTGCACTTTATTCGAAAATTTAATGACATACAAACTTTAGCGATGTCTGGTATTTGTTTTAATAATATGAATATATATATATATTTAAGATGCAATGTAACGAGTGATGAACAAATGCATCGAAATTTTTAAAAACAGGAATAAATTGATAATAATAATAATAATATAATAAATTTAATAATAAATTAAATAAAAGTAATGATAAATAAGCTATTTAAAAAAAATGTTAATCAAAAACATTAATGAAAAATATTCAAATTACATTAATACTTTATGAGGATGGGGGAATGAATGACTTATGATTTTAATGTGTTAGGAAGGGATTAAGTAACTTACTTACTTTCAGCAGCAACGGCAGCCATCTTGTTTAAAGCGGAACCATATTTGAACCATTCAATTTGTTCAATGTTATAAGTATGAGATAATTCAGTTTCCCAAGCTTCACCATTCTTTGGATGAACTCTTAAAGTAATGTTTTTACCTGGAGCTAAAGTAGTTAAACCTAATAAATCAACTTCATCATCGAAATTAATTTTATCATAATCAGCAACATTAACGAAATTTAATGGTAATAAACCTTGTTTCTTTAAATTAGTTTCATGAATACGAGCAAAAGATTTAGTAATAATAGCAAAACCACCTAAGAATCTTGGTTCTAAAGCAGCATGTTCTCTTGATGAACCTTCACCGAAATTTTCATCACCAATAACAACCCAAGTTTTACCAGAATCTCTGTAAGCAGCAGCAGTTTGTGGAACACCATCATATTTACCAGTATAATGATTTCTAACATTATTGGCTTCACCATTTTCAATATTAATAGCACCAATCATATAATTATTAGAAATATTTTCTAAATGACCACGGTATTTTAACCAAGGACCAGCCATTGAAATATGATCAGTAGTGGTTTTACCTAAAGCTTTAATTAAAATTGGTAATCTTTCAGCATCTTTACCATTCCAAGGTTTAAATGGAGTTAATTTTTGTAATCTATCAGAAGTTGGAGCAATAACAACTTCAACAGAAGCTTTTTCTTCTGGTGGAGCTTGATAAGTGTTTTCACCGGCATCATAACCATTTGGTGGTAAACCAACACCTACTGGTTCTTTTAATTTGAATTCTTTACCATTAACATCTTTTAAAGTATCAGTAAGAGGGTTAAAGGCTAAAGTACCAGCAATAGCATAAGCAGTGGTCATTTCTGGAGAAGCAACAAAAGCATGAGTAGCTGGATTACCATCATTTCTGGAAGTGAAATTTCTATTGAAAGAAGAGACAATAGTGTTTTTATCACCTTTTTTAATATCTTGTCTATCCCATTGACCAATACATGGACCACAAGCATTAGCCATAACAATACCACCGAAATCTTCAAAAGTCTTTAATTGACCATCTCTTTCAATAGTAGCTCTAACTTGTTCAGAACCTGGAGAAACAGTATAAATTGATTTAGCTTTTAAACCATGTTCACCAGCATCTTTAATAATAGAAGCAGCTCTAGTCATATCTTCATAAGAAGAGTTGGTACATGAACCAATTAAACCAACTTTAACTTCTAATGGCCAACCATTAGCAATGGCAGTTTCTTTCATTTTAGAAACTGGAGTAGCTAAATCTGGAGTGAAAGGACCATTAATATGAGGTTCTAAAGTATTTAAATCAATTTCAATAACTTGATCATATTCAGCACCTTCATCAGCAGATAAGAAATCTTGTTTATAAACATTAGCAAAAGCACCAATTTGAGATCTACCAGTAGCATTTAAATAATCAACCATAGAATTATTGAATGGGAAAACAGAAGTAGTAGCACCAATTTCAGCACCCATATTACAAATAGTACCCATACCAGTACAAGAGAAAGTTTCAACCCCTGGACCGAAATATTCTACAATGGCACCAGTACCA
The DNA here is from genome assembly GCF_036884675.1 of Scheffersomyces coipomensis. Lineage (NCBI taxonomy): Eukaryota > Fungi > Ascomycota > Pichiomycetes > Serinales > Debaryomycetaceae > Scheffersomyces > Scheffersomyces coipomensis. Next base: position 1,810,881 of record NW_027042895.1, on the reverse strand, counting down.
CCTTTAACAGTAGTAATACCAGCTAATTTCAAAATAATATCTTTTGGAGAAGTCCAACCTGACATTTTACCGGTTAATTTAACCCCAATGATTTTTGGAGCTTTTAATTCCCATGGTAAACCAGCCATAACATCAACAGCATCAGCACCACCAACTCCAATGGCTAATTGACCTAAACCACCAGCATTTGGAGTATGAGAATCAGTACCAATTAAAAGAGCCCCTGGGAAAGCATAATTTTCCAAAACAATTTGATGAATAATACCTGAACCTGGTTTCCAGAAACCTAAATTATATTTAGCACAAGCAGAAGCTAAGAAATCATAAACTTCTTTATTTAAATCAATTGCTCTTGCTAAATCTTTTTTACCACCAATTTGAGCTTGAATTAAATGATCACAATGAACAGTAGAAGGAGTTTGAACTTCTGGAATACCAGCAGACATGAATTGTAAAATAGCCATTTGAGCAGTAGCATCTTGACAAGCAACTCTATCAGGTCTTAATTTTAAATAAGAAACCCCTCTTTCAATATCTTGACCATGAGGATCATCTAAATGACCATATAATAATTTTTCAGCATAAGTTAAAGGTCTATTTAATCTTGATTTAACAATGCCGACATTTTCAAGATGTTTTTTATAATTGATAAAAGAATGAGTTTCTAATAAATTTTGATTAACTTGAGAATCTTTGGTTAAAGCAGCAGTTGCTAAACCACGAATTGAACGTGGGATTCTTGCAACAGTAGATCTTGATGATGCAGATAACATATTCGAGAATCTAATGATTGAATTGATAATTGAAAACAGATCAAATCAAATCAAATCAAATTAAAAAAAAAATTTAGCAAGAAGAATTTGAAGAAATTTTTAAAAAAAAGTCAGCAAAGTTGTCTCCTTAAATTGATTTCGTTTCGTTGGGATTGGTGATGGATGGATGGGGGAAATTAAATTAAAATTGTCCGCTATCAATTTTTACTGAGGGTTAACTATGGTGTGCATATAAGGATCCAACCAATTATAAAGAAGAAATTTATAATAGAAGTTAACTATGGAAGATGAGATCATTTATAGAGGGTTTGAATTAAACAGAGTGTTATTGGTTTGATATGTTGGTTTAGTAGGAGTATTACATAGTAGGATGTAGATACTATCCATCCATTCAATCAATCAATCAATTGATTGATTCAATTGATTGGTTATAGTATCCTCTCTTGTTATAGTTTATGGGTTACCCTCGGGAGAGAGGAGGATTGATTTGTTTGACAGCATAAAAATCAAAACCATTATTAGTATGATCCTGCACATTACAATTCTCCAGGTTTTAAATTTGAACTCCGAAATATTTCCAGGCTCTTTATACGCGTTTTAATTGGCTGATCTGGCTCGGTACCGGATTTCGCTTTTTCTTTATTATGTAACTATTTATTATTATTATTTCTTAGTTCATGAAAAGTTTTAATAGTACCATTTATACATGACGATGATTGATTAACCTGGTTATTCATACTACTACTCCACTTGATCATTAATTGTAGTTGTTAATTCCATCCATCCATTCCACTTCATTTCTATAATCTCTTATAACTACATCTAATGATCATTACTATTATATAAACTGACATGTAAAATTTTTCATCATTCACTTTTGAGTCGCATATGCAAAAATATCATGAAATGGAACATAAACAATTCATAATAATCATAAACAAATAAACAATCACAAAAACACCAATATTTAATAAGGTTGTTTTGGTATAGTGAACCGTTTTTTTTTTTTCTTCAAATTTTTCATTCTTATTTGTTTTTGCATCCAACACATAAAAAAAGTATAACATACTGCATATAAAACAATACTTATATACAGGATCGAGTTATCACATGATTTTCGATCACGATACTAAAAAAACTAATGAAAACATCCACGCATCCAGTTATTTCTTTCATTTACTATCACAAGAGTTTTTACTATGTAATTATAGTATAATTATTATTATCTATGTTTTCACTTACTTAAATAATTAAATATGTTGAATATGGAATATGGTTACCATATTAATAAGAAGCTCACTATATCAATATTTAACATCCTGTCCAACTTCTTACTTCAATATTCTATCACTTAACAAACTCCATATGGTAGCTCCACACCATACTCCCTAATAAAGAATATGATGTAATGAAAACTTGAACACCTCTAAATTTTGAATCTTGGGAATGTCAAATCGACATCAATAATACATATATAACCGAACTAGATACCATCCAAATTAAGGGTTTTCAGAGATAGAGAATCTGGTCATGCAAAATTTTAAATAATTAAATTGGTCTTATCTTCCCAATTGATGATACGGCTCTCTTGAGGTGACAAATTTCCTCAGCCCCAGTACTAACTCAAAGTTTATCGTTATTTATATAGTGGAATTATGCCCTATTCAATCGATTGTCTTACGGCATATTGCCCAATCCCGGCATCTGTCCACCCCCCCCTCCCCTATTCTATCTAATTTAGATATACTGTACCATAATTTATGACATGAAATATTTTACATAGTTTATTTTTAGTAAGTGTACGACTACTTGTCTTCCTCCCCCCTCCTCTGATAAAAATCAAAATGAAATAAAAAGCAGCCAATTTCCATTTTATAAAACGTTATCTCATCTGACCGTCATTTATTTAAACCTTTATCGAAAGATTCATCCTCTTTCTTTATAGTTACCCATCCATCCATCCATCCATCAATCGATAGATAGATCATTCAATTAATCAATCAGTGCGATCCTCCCCCCTCCCCCCCTCCTCATCCTACCAATCTCTTATCAAAAGTCTAGATAAATGAAAATTGGCACTCAAAGTATTACTAACACTACTACTACTACTGCCAAAAATATGGTCTGATCATTCCTTAATTCATTCATTTAATACCGTTTTTTCAAACCCAGATCTCACCCCAATCTAGTTTCAGTTTCAATCAATCATGTTTACCGATTCTTCATCCAATCCCGTATGTGGATTCTCAGCTATTTTACACCCATTGGCTCCAAATTATGATAATGCCTTTAATCCATGTTTTTTAACTTGGATCTTTATGGCTTTTTCAATCATCAGTATCTTAATTGGATTAACTACGTTAATCAATACTTTCACTCATAATGTTCGTTATGGTACTTTCCATCCTAAAAATACTGGTTTAACTCATTATATTAGAGTTAATTCAGTATTATTCCTGACTGTTATCTTTGGTTATTTAGCGGCTGCTAATTTTATCAATGCTGAATCTTCTTCATCATCAGTATCAAATGCAAAGTTTTTAGCGTTAAGTTTATTAAGTCTTACTTTATTTGTGGTGGTATTACCGTTACATTTAATTGAAACTAGTTATAGACCTATTCCATATGATTTCTTATTATTATTTTGGCCTATTTTTGGAGTATTACAATTAGTATTATTATTTCAAGATAATTTCACTGATTGGCCATTAATCAATTTATCCGATAATAATTCAACTTTATTCATTATTGAAATTGGTTTACTTTTAAATACGGTATCTATATTCTGTTTAGAAAATTCAAAACAATATTGGAAACCAAATAAAGATTTAACTTTCCAATATGTTAAAAATAATCAATCAAAGTTATTAGAACAACATAATATTATTGAAAAAATCACTTTCACATGGATGAATCCTTTAATCTTAAGTACTTATGAAAAACAATATCTTGATGAATCAGAATTACCTGATATTCCAGCTGATGTATCAACCGTGGCTAATACTCAACTTCTTTCTCAATATTGGGATGTCACCAAAGATACAAATAATCCTAATGGATTATTGATTTGTATAGCAAAAGCATTTGGTATTCAATGTTTAGTATCATTATTTTATGAATTCATGGGAAGAATATTAAATTTCGTTAGTCCTCAATTATTAAGATTATTCATTCAATTCTTTGATCAAAAACAAGCTCCAATGTTACAAGGGATTTTAATTTCTTTATCAATGTTCTTCGTAACTGCTTTACAAACTTCATTATCAAATGAATATCTTTTAAGAGCTTTAGTGCTTGGTTTAGGTTGTAGATCTTCATTAACTTCATTAATTTATCAAAAATCATTAAAACTTTCTGCTGAATCAAAAATGAAAACTTCTTCAGGTGATATCATCAATTTAATGTCGGTTGATGTTAATAGAATTCAAAATGTAACTCAAAATTTAAGTATTTTAGTATTGGCTCCCTTAGATATTATATTATGTATTTTATCTTTATGGCCTTTATTAGGTAAAGCTACTTTATCAGGTATTGCAGTTATGTTTTTATTAGTTCCATTGAATACTATTATTGTTAAACGTTACAGAGTATTAAATAAAAAACAAATGAAATTAAAAGATGCAAGATCAAGAATAGTTAATGAAATCTTAACATCGATAAAATCAATTAAATTATACGCTTGGGAAAAACCTATGCTTTCAAAATTAAGAGATTCAAGAAATAATAAAGAATTAAAGAATTTAGCGGTTATAAGATTAGTCAATCAAGGTGCCAATTTTATTTGGAATTTAATTCCATTCTTAGTTTCTTTTACTTCTTTCGCTACATTTGCTTTAACTAGTAATATCCCCTTGACTTCCGATATTGTGTTTCCAGCATTGGCTTTAATTAATCTTTTATCGAATCCATTATTGGAATTACCCATGATTATAACGGCTTTAGTTGAAGCTTTGATTGCTATTGGAAGAGTTTCAACTTATTTAACTAATACAGAAGTTGATGATACTTATATTACTCATAATTTATCCCCATCATCAGCCACTTCTAATACTGATACCGCTAAAAATGACGTTGCCATTAGTATTAATAATTGTTCATTCTTATGGTCAAAACCAAAATATTCAGATGATCAAGAAGCTTCAATTGAATCTTATAATTATTCCCTTAAAAACATTAATTACTCCATAAATCAAGGTTCATTATCTTGTATTGTGGGTAGAGTCGGTGCCGGGAAATCATCATTTCTTTATGGATTATTAGGACAATTAGTGATTGTTAAAGGTGATGGAGATCTGGAACCTTTAGTTAACATCAATGGGAATATCGCCTATTGTGCTCAATCACCCTGGATTATGAATGCATCATTTAAGGAAAATATTATCTTTGGTCATAGATATGATGAAGAATTTTATCAAAAGACGATTGATGCATGTCAATTATTACCTGATTTGAAAATATTACCCGATGGAGACGATACACAAGTTGGTGAAAAGGGTATTTCATTATCAGGAGGTCAAAAGGCAAGATTATCATTAGCTAGAGCTGTATATGCTCGTGCTGATATTTATTTATTAGATGACGTTTTAAGTGCTGTTGATTCTCATGTGGGTAAGAATTTATTGACTAAAGTCTTTAGTAGAACCACTGGATTATTAGCTACTAAAACAATTATTTTAAGTACTAATTCCATTTCTGCTTTGAATTATTCTGATAAAATAACTTTAATTGCTAAAGGTGAAATCATTGAAGAAAGTACATATGATGATATTAATTTAGCTCATCATCCAAAATTATTTGAATTAATTAAAGAATTTGGTAAAAGCTCAGATAATTCAACTACACCATCAATTAAGGAAGACATTACCATTTCAACCACAAAAGAAGTCGTGGCTGAAATCCCAAATGATAAATTTAATGTATCTGAATCCGTGGTTGATATTATTGAAGAATTAACTCCTGAAGTAACTAACACTTATAAATCCTTAAGGAGAGCAAGTTTAGCAAGTTTAAAATATGATCCTCTGAAAAAATTAGTAGGTGATCTTAGAAGTGGTCAAGTTAAAGAAACTAGTGCAAAGGGTAAAGTTAAATGGGCTGTTTATATTGAATATGCTAAAGCTTGTTCGTTATTCGGGGTTAGTATTTGGTTTATGTTATTAATCTTCGCATCTTGTGTTTCAATTGGAGGTAATTATTGGTTAAAGGATTGGACTGAACAAAATAGTCATGCTGGTTCGAATTCTAATGTTTGGAAATTCATTACTGTATATGCTATTCTTGGATTTGGTGCAAGTATAGCCAATATCATTCGTAGTATGGTTATGATGCTTTGGTTAGGATTGAATGCTTCTCGTAAGATTCATGATAAAATGGCAGCAAGAGTATTAAGAGCTCCAATGTCATTCTTTGATAGAACCCCAGTGGGAAGAATTATGAATCGTTTCACTAATGATATTAATCTGATTGATGACTCTATTCCTGGTTCATTACAAGGATTTGTGGTTCAATTAATTAATACCATTATTACATTTGCAGTGGTGGGATATATTATGCCACTTTTTATTTTTGTCATTTTCTCATTATCCATTATTTATTGGTATTTCCAAACTTTTTACGTATCATTATCTCGTGAGTTAAAGAGATTAATTTCTATTTCAAGATCTCCAATTTATGGTCATTTAGGTGAAACCTTAAATGGTATTGATACTATCAGGGCTTATAAGCAATATAATCGTTTTGATCATATTAATAATGCTAATGTTGATTTCAATTTACGTTCAGCTTATCTTTTGAGATCAATTCATAGATGGTTGATGTCCAGATTACAAGTGATTGGGTCTGTTGGTTCATTATGTGCATCTTTATTAGCTATCTATACTGTTACTACAAAGGCTCCATTAACTTCTTCCATGGCTGGGTTCGTTATGGCTTATGCTTTACAAGTTACTAATTCTTTAAGAATGGTGGTTAGAATGTCAGCTGAGGTGGAAACTAATGTGGTTTCCGTTGAAAGATGTTTGGAATATACAACTTTACCAGTTGAAAGAGGTGAAGAAGATGATGCTGATTTATCCAAGTTTGTTAAACCTCCATTACATTGGCCCCAAGAAGGAGAAATTTACTTCCATAATTATTCTACTAGATACCGTGAAAATCTTGATTTAGTATTGAGAGATATTTCATTACATATCAAGCCAGGTGAACATATTGGAGCAGTCGGTAGAACAGGGGCTGGTAAGAGTTCATTAGCATTAAGTATTTTCCGTATTATTGAAGCCGCCGGTGGTAATATTGAAATTGATAGACTTAATACTAGTAATATGCAATTATATGACTTGAGAAATAGATTAAGTATCATTCCACAAGACTCTCAATTACTTGAAGGTACTATTAGACAGAATTTAGATCCGTTTAATTATTATACTGATGAAGAAGTCTGGAAAGCATTAGAATTAGCTCACTTAAAAGAACATATTTTAAGTTTAGAAGATAAGAATGAAGATGCCAATGTTGAAGTTGATGTTAATAGATCCAAGTTAGAATATAAAGTTTATGAAGGTGGATCAAACTTTTCATCGGGACAGAGACAATTGATGTCATTAGCCAGAGTGTTATTAAAGATGAGTGATTCCCAAGTCTTAGTATTAGATGAAGCTACTGCCGCTGTTGATGTTCAAACCGATAAGATCATTCAAGAGACCATTCGAAGTGAATTCAAATCGAAGACGATTATCACAATTGCCCATAGATTGGACACAGTTATGGATAGTGATAAAATTATTAGTTTAGATCAAGGACAACTTAAAGAATTTGATTCTCCACAAAATTTACTTAATAAGGAAGATGGTATTTTTTATAGTTTATGTAAACAAGGTGGATATATTTAGACACTTTATTATTAACAAATTTAAATAAATATGATTATGTTAGAGCAGACCATTATGCTTATATCAGTATATTAATCCTTATTCTCACTATAATATACATTTCCTACTTGTCATATATCCCTTTCTCTGTTTTACTAGGTATTAAATCTGAAATCCCCTGGTACATTTTACTCTACTTTATTTGGGTAACTTATATTTTAATCCTAAAGCTATAATAAGTTACTATTTACGTAATAGATGGGAAAAATATATTAAAACTATTTTTCATATTCCTTGACATAAAGCCAAAAATCAATTTCTACTTTTATCCGAAGAGAGTTCCAATCGAATTAACCAAATTGATCAACTTTCATTGTTTTTCTCTTTATAAACTAATGCAAATTCTCAATCAATAGATCTAATTTGTTCAGCTGATCGTCAATTTTACCATTCAAACCGACAACTAAAACTGTCAAGTCCGCCATATTTCTCAGCTGCTCTGCAACTATATCAGCTAACCTATCTAATTTTTTGTCTAATTTTGAAACAACTAAATCTGTTTTATCGATAACTTCGACATTTATAACCTTTGCCAACTTGTTATCTTGACCACTCACATGAGTTATATCAGTACTAGATGATGATCTGGCTGGCACCGTCAAAGGAGTAACTTTGATTAACTCTTTTCCATTACCTTGACTAATCAGTTTATTTTCAGCAATACTAGAAGATTGACTAGATGACTCTTTTGAAGAGAGGGATCTAGTCTTTTTTGTTCTTGATCCACTTAAATGGCTTTGGAACTGCAAGATGTTTCTTGGACTTGACGGCTTATTTCTACTATCTTTTCTTCACCGACTGCTATTTGTTCTTGATTTTTCATAGCGGCAAATGTATTGATTAATATAACTATTAGAATATTTTTGATTATATCTTGCGTTGACTATCTGAGATATAAATATAGTATTTTTAATGAAGGTTTATTCGTATCTAGTATCAGGTTTTCTCTTTCTATTGATGCTTATAAAATTGTCAAAAGATAGGATAAATAGACTTGAAAGAGTATACGACGAAGATTATTTAGTATAACTATTTCTATTATTTGCTCTTAGTGATAGTAGAATCATTTTATATTGAAAAACTGGATAGCTTTATATAAATAAATAGTGTTCACGCTGAAGTACCAATATGTACACTACTGCAATATCTGTAATTGGTTGGACATTATCGCACATACTTCTGTCTTCTCTCAATATCAGTATCAACTCTACATGTCCATAATACAACCTAACTTAGGATTGACTAGTTAGAATAATTCAAATTGTGTATCACTTAATTAGTTATAATATTTTTTTTGCAATCTTTCTATTTCCATTTTCGTGGGTTGACCCGAGATAGGTACAATTTCCTAAAACGGACGTAAGTCCACATCATACCACAAAACCAGAGAAGTATCACCAAAGCCTAATAGATACCACAGTTCGAACAATAGTTCAAAATGGTTAATTTAAAATGATTTAACTATGAAAATTTTTTCACTTATCCTAGTTCTTTCAAACTAGTTTGGCCGTATTGATTTTACTTACTTTAGTTAGTCAGTAAGTGGTTGGTTTATGTGTACATCACCAATCAACTTTTCAACTCATCTTAAAAAGGTCTAAAATTAGACTATCATTTTTATCAATTAAAAATACTTACTTTCATTTGTTTCATTCCATTCCATTCCATTCCTTCTTTCTAATCTTGCTGGATCATACTAGCAATGAGCAATTTCCCTAATTATCCTCAACTTGCATGTGGGGCTCGAGCTTTATTACATCCATTAGCTCCAAACAATGATAACGCGTTCAATCCATGCTTTCTAACCTTTGTGTTCGCGTCATTTAGTATTATTGCTATCATATTAGGATCTGTTACATTAATTACTACTATCAAGGAGTCTCCTAAGTATGGGACTTATTCATCAAAACTTACTGGATTAAACCATTACGTTAGAGTATCATTGGTACTATTTCATGGACTTTTATTTCTTTATATTACTACTTTCAATAATATTCATGAAAGATTAGCAGATACCAAGATACTATCATTTAGTTTAATCACAATTAATTTACTTTTAGTAATATTACCATTGCATTTCATTGAAACCAGTTATCGAGTCATTCCATTTGATTATTTATTATTATTTTGGCCTAATTTCCTTATCATTGAAATTGTATTATTCTTTCAAGATAATTTCACTAGTTGGAGATTAATCAAACTGGTTGAATATGGAGGTGCTATTTCTATCATAGAAGGTATATTAATCCTAAATACTATCGTCATTTTCTATTTAGAATATTCAAAATCATTTTGGAAACCAAATAAAGAACTTACATTTCAATTAATTAAAAATGGTCAAGAGAAACAACTTGATCAACACAATGTGATTGACAGAATCACTTTAAACTGGATGAATCCTATCATTGTCAGTACGTTTAAAAAACAATATCTTGATGAATCAGAATTACCTCAGATTCCAGCAGGTGTATCTACCGTAGCAAATACTGAAATTCTTGCTAAACATTGGAATAATCGAAAATCTGGTTCATTACTTTCATGTTTGATTGGTTCATATGGATTTCAAATCTTTATTGCCATTGTTTTTGAATTCATGGGTAGATTATTAAATTTTGTTAATCCTCAATTATTAAGATTATTTATAAAATTCTTTGATAATAAAGATGCTCCTATTTTACAAGGTATTTTAATTGCCATTGGGATTTTCAGTGTAACCATCGTCCAAACATCATTATCAAATGAATATATTTTAAGAGCTTTACAAGTTGGATTAGGTTCAAGATCTGCTTTAACTGCTTTAATTTATCAAAAATCATTAAAATTATCTCCAGAAGCAAAATTAAAAACTTCATCAGGGGATATTATAAATTTAATTGCAGTTGATCTTACCAGACTTCAAACCGTCACTCAATCCTTAAGTACGTTATTTCTTGGTCCCTTAGATGTCATTTTATGTCTTATTTCTTTATGGCCCTTATTAGGTAAATCAACTTTGGCAGGAATATTCGTCATGGTACTTTTAGTACCCATTAATTCTATCTTAGTAAGATATCTGAAAGATTTAAGTAAAACTCAAATGAAATTAAAGGATAATAGATCAAGAATCATTAATGAAATCTTATCATCCATAAAATCAATTAAATTATACGCTTGGGAAAAACCTATGCTTTCAAAATTAAGTG